>NC_059384.1:2535000-2667500 GCF_019703515.2 Myxocyprinus asiaticus
CTATCTGAAAGTAATCAGACACAGTGTGTGTAAATGCTTTGCTGTATACCTACTGTATGTCCTATTGTACTTCAGCTTTATAGAGTAGTTTACTGCAAAACACACTATGTATAGTACAGTAATGACTGTATTGCATAACCTTACCTGGACGTATTGGCGACGGAGTTCTTTGATGCGCTCACCGTTCCTATATAAAGAAACTTTGTATAGTTGTTTCATTTGGACTCTGTGTTTAGCTAGAGTCCGAGAAATGGATGTTATTCTGATTGCTGCAATGTTCCCAAAGACACGGTTGTCCTCTACAACTCTGGACTGAATGTCCTTCAGTTTTATTTCATTGTCAGCAATCACCATGTTGACAATAGCAAGTTCCTGTTCTTCATTTTGGAGCTTTCCACTGCCCCCTGAGGGAGGTAGATGTTGAATCCTTAGAGAGACAAAATACAATTACATATTAGAGACCGGAGGCATACATTCACTGTAATGCATGGTAAAACTATTTACACTTTGCAGTAGGAGAAGCCCTTATACAATAGCCTGCCTGTTGGTTTCGCGACAAATCTGGACAATGGATGCCACTGTGTCCCGGCTGAGATTTGGCTGTACTCGTTCACCAGCCTCTCTGTATGATAGCCCGTGGTTTATGACGTGGTCTATGATAGTAGCTCTTCTTTCATCAGTTACCCAAGCTCTGGCCCTTCTTTGAGCGCCACCATGCATTCTAACTCCTCTCCTTCTACCTTGTCCTCGTCCAGGCATTCCTCTCCTTGCCCTTGTCCAACTCCTCTCCCTTGTCCTGGTACTCGTCTTCCTCTCCCTCATGCAGGCATTTTTCTTACTTTCTTTGTGTTGCTCTATATTGTTCCTATTCCACACAAGATCAGCCCAAAGAAGTCCTCTTTTACTGTATACCATATTATCATGCGATTGAAAAAACCTCAACACCTGAGTGTGTTTCCTAGATGGGAATCAGCTGTGATTTATTTGCATAACTTCAATCAGCTGTTTCTCAGTAGCGATGGAATATAATACAGGGGATATATTTGTGTTTCAATTCACAATATGAACAGATGTTCACTTTGACTTTAGCCTATAAGTTAGGTTTAGAACATGATGTTATCTGTTCCGACATACAATGTGAAAGCATTTGTACATTTGGCAGTAAAAATCCATCATTTTGGTCTTGGTTGAGCTTGTGTGTAAAATAAGTTTTCTGTGAAATTTGTGTTAACTGTATGCATTTTGTGTCAAAGTAACAAGAAATGTGTTAATTGTATAGCCTACACAGATGGATGTTGTGCTAACTGTGTTAAGAGTTTAGGAAAAAACTGTAATGTCACATGTATTTTAGTCTTACTGGCAAAGACAATATAATGAACTGCCAAAATTCTTTATGAAACAATGCCATCTATGGCCCATATGAAAAAACTGCATGAAATTGCAAAACTGAAGGGTTAAGTCAAGAAGGGAAACTTCTGTCTGAGTAAAGCCTCACAAGAGTTGATTGGTACATTCACTGTCACTCAGAGTGTATTATAGACCTCCTTGACTCACAGAAAGATGACAAAAATAGAGCAATGAATTTGTACCAGGAAGAGCAAGATGCGCCCGTAGTGCGTTACAGTAGGTTATATGTGTTGAGGATAGCAAGTAACAACTTACAAATAATAAAAATACAAATCTATTGGAACAACATGTGGCAGTTCTTCAACAGTGTTTTCCCTTTTTTAAATGGGACACCACCACCCTTACTGTTGACTATGTTAAAATCGGCCCCCATGCAACACGTAATAAAACAGATTAAGCTTTTTGATCCAGACTGTCAGGCCCCCATAATATTTTGTTACCTAGTTTCAATTCCAGGAAAAGTTTAAATGCACCTTTAGTACATACTGCATGTCTTATACATATCCGGTATGGTTACCACATCCTGTGTGTCAACTGCATATCCTGTGCGCACTGCGTTTTCTTCAGTGTACTGTCTAGAACTGTACTAGTAGTCTGCACAGTATTACTACTATTTGTTTTATTGCACTTTGTCTTTGCATATTCTTTGTTCTATGCACCATCTATTTTGTGTATATATACAATATATCCATATGATCCATATAATGCCCACAAGGTTAAAATGTATAAGAATGTACAAGGGAAAGTGTATATTTTATGAGCTGTGACTGGTCACCATGAATCAAGTCAGGAACCTTGGTGTTATTTTGAAATCAGATGTTACTTTCAGGAGTCACACATCAAAGCAATAGCTAAATCAGTGTATTACAATATAGCAATGCATGGAAGCACCTAGTCCAAGACTTAGAAAAAGTAATTCATGCATTCATTAACAGTAGGGTGGACTATTGCAATAGACTCTTCACCGGCCTTCCCAAAATGACCATTTGACAGCTTTGGCTCATGCAAAATCATTATGATTGAATGAGCTAATAACCAGTGTGCACTCTCAACAAGATGAGGCAGCATTTACTGTAGCTGTTATGCCACCCGCATTTGGAACCAGCTTCCAGAAGATGTCAGTTGTGCCACTTTTAAATCCAGACTGAAAATATATTTGTTTAGCTGTTCATTTACTGATAATAAAAGTCCTTGTAAACCACTTAAACATGCCCACACGCTGGAGAGAGTAAAATGTTTGAATTTGAGGACGTGGTTATACAACATTCTTTGACCACTTTGATTGTTTGATTTTATTTTCCTTTTGTTTGAACTGTAATTTGAATTTAGAAATATTTTTGGTTTACTTTTTTGTGTTCCAGTAAATACATTTAATTTTTAAAGCAACTTAGAAGTGAAGTGCATGCAAAATCCACAGCCTAACCTGGAACGCTGATACTTACATTCTCTGTAATTTAACAGAGACGACATCAAATCCTGATGAAAACCACATTTACCATGCATGTCACTGTCATAGAAATATGCCTGACATTCAACAAGGATGCAGTTAAAAGAACGTGAGTCCATATTTCTATTCTTCTAATTCAGTGCATACAGAGTAGAATGGCCACAGCTCAGAAACTCCTGTCTCCCAATCACACCATCCAACAATGGACCACAGAGTTTATATTGGATGAAACACACTGCGGCCGGTGCGCTCAGGGGTGGGGCCTGAAGGGTGGCACAAGTTGGCAGCTGCCACCCTAAAAATTAGCTTTGCCACTTGCCACCCCATCTCGGACCCCTCTTGCTTCATGGAGACGGTGCGCGACGGCTTAACTCCTCCGTGTCGCGCATGGTCCGTAACAATGTTCTGCCTGTGTCTGGGAGGACACAGCATTCTGCCTCAGTAGACAAATGCCCCCCAATTACCCCCTCACCATCCAGTCAGATGAACTTACTGGATGCCACCCCTTACTCGACTCTTGCCACCCCTGCCAAAAATTCCTGGGCACGCCCCTGATGAAACACACTGCGGCCGGTGCACTCAGGGGTGGGGCCAGAAGGGTGGCACAAGTTGGCAGCTGCCACCCTAAAAATGAGCTTTGCCACTTGCCACCCCATCTCGGACCCCTCTCGCTTCATGGAGACGGTGCGCGACGGCTTAACTCGTCCGTGTCGCGCATGGTCCGTAACAATGTTCTGCCTGTGTCTGGGAGGACACAGCATTCTACCTCAGTAGACAAACGCCCCCCCAATTACCTCCTCACCACCCAGTCAGACCCCCCCCCCCCCCCGTCAGATGAACTTACTGGATGCCACCCCTCACTCGACTCTTGCCACCCCTGCCAAAAATTCCTGGGCACGCCCCTGATGAAACACACTGCGGCTGGTGGGCTCCATCAGCACTCATAAGCTCTTCAGATTCCTGCACACCTAAGAATAATTAGAGAGATGAAAACACGATGAAACACACACACGCACAGAACAAAGACCTTTATCACAAGTCGTCCTTTTGCGTCCAATAAATGTAGAGGACGATCCTCATATATTGGAGATCAGCTTGCTCATTTGTGAATCAAGTCCGACACACATTCACATTCTCGAGGCACAACACCAATAGAAAAGGGCTTGGCATTTATTATTGCATTTGTGGATTGTGCTATGACCATAGAACACTGAATACTTGTGCATTCTGTCGCTTGTATTGGTGAATTAAGCGCGTTTGTGGATCTGTTGCGTGCATTTATTTGTGGGAGGTTTCAAGACCATAAAAAATGTAATCAAAATGCCTTTTACCCCAGGAGGCCTTTAGCCCAGTTGTACCCTATGTATTGTAATATAGAAATGATTTAGATAGTTATTAATGTTATTTATATTTTACAGCTTTGATCAGTGGTTGCCAAACTTTTACTTACTCTGTAATCCTTTTCAGATTTACTCACTCTCTCCACCCTAAGGAGGACTTTTGTCTTATTGTGTACAGATAGCCTACAACAAATACTTTAGAAAAACTAACAGCATATGGTTTGGAATAATGTAAGGATGAGGGAATGACAGAATTTCCCACTTCATAGGTTAATTCCTTAACTGGTGGCTCCCTTTCTGAGCACAGAACTGACAAAGACATACACAAAATGAAATGGATGCACGTAATGAACATTAAACATTAATGTCATTAAACTAATGTAATTTTGTAAAACGCTACTTCGGAAAAACCACCTTCATTCAATTCGTTCACAATATACACACATTCACTCTTTGTCTCATGCCTGATATGCTGAAAACACTTCACAATTACGGATCACCTACTGCACATGACATATTTTTAATTCAGAACGGCGAATTTCGCCAAAGGGTGAGTAGTTTGCATACTTAGAAATTTCTGCTAGTTGGTTTAAAACTTCTAGCATAAAATAGTGAGCAAATATTGCATGTTTAGTTAGATACTTACTGTACATCTTACATGGCACTAACATTTTAAGGTGAACCGCTGACCATGCTGATGGGTGGCGCTGGAATAATTGTGGCTATGGCCTATAATGTGATGAATGAATGACAAGAGAAGATGGCGAGATATGTAGTGTGGAGATATTTTTAATGACGTTGTGTTGTCTCTTGGAGTTTCATGAGCATAGAGGCATATCAGTATGTCCACAGCGTGATCTTGTGGATTTATGAAGCACCCTTGTTTTAAAATCTTCCTCCTCTACTTCCAATTGTTATGACATCCTCTCCAACAAATTAAAATCCTCACGATAACTTTTAGCAACTCTATAACCTGTAAATTCACTTTGCCAGCTAATCATGCTTTGACATCAACACCATTGATATCTATACAGCAACCGCTAGACCGGATGGTCCATGACAAAATGTTCAAAATGGCTGCAAGCACAATTTTAAACAATGATGAAAGAATGTATTTTATTTAACTTTTATTTTATTTCATTTTTATTTAACTTAAAATGTTCTTAGCATTTTAAATGGGTTCAAATATGCATTTTATTTTTTATTTTATAAAGAGGTACCTTCGTAGCCACCGCTCACCCTCAGTCTACCGACATGCTATATTGTGGTTCGCTCTCGGTGGGGCGTGTGGTGAGTTGTGCGTGGATGCCGCGGAAAATAGCGTGAAGCCTCCACACGCACTACGTCTCCACGGTAATGCACTCAACAAGCCACGTGATAAGATGCGTGGATTGACGTTCTCAGACACGGAGGCAACTGAGATTCGTCCTCCGCCACCCGGATTGAGGCAAGTCATTACACCACCATGAGTACTTAGAGCGCATTGGGAATTGGGCATTCCGAATTGGGGAGAAAAGGAGAGAAAAGGTTGCTGAGAAGTCCAGATGGCCAGCTAATATCAATACCAGTTCATTTCTGATATTATGCAAAAAGTCGGCATATGTTTGGGAATGTTCTGTTTCTTGTAGTCTGTGTTTGTCTCCGTCTCATACTACACACATCCCTATTATGGACATTCTTGGATTCAATCCAAACTAATTTTCATGCTAGGTTGCGCACTTGATTGTGAGTGGACTGTTGCAACTCGCAAGCTCTCTGGTCGCATGTACTCGCGCTCAGAGCATGGACTTTATCCGTGAGAGCTACAGGTCGTAGTGGTTTGCTTCATCACTTTGGCAGGGACCTCTTGTTTGGACATTTTACATTCTGTTTGGACTACCTGGTGGGTCACACTTCTGCTGATCCACACCATCATTCTGGACTATACGGCTGACTTGGGCTCTGTTGTTGTCTGTTGTATATTGTGTTTGAGCATTGGCTGAAAGTGCTATATAAAGTAAACATGTTATTATTATTGTGATTATTGGTGGTAGTAACTCTGTCAATTCCATGACACAGGTTGTCAGCATGGCCGCCCCCACGAGGGGATCCTCTCCATGTAGAATTAAACAGCTTTAAAAAGGTTCCTGATATGACTGGTGTTTTCATCTCTTGTGAGAGGCCATGATTTTATACATATGTTTCAAAATTACTATTTATTTATTTTGGAGTAAAACGATTTTAATGAGGAAAAATTTGCTGTGTGAGTGCACCTTTAAATACAAAATATGAGTAAATGCATTTCACTACAAACACAATTTAAATAGTTGGTAATCAGAATACAGTTACTTTTTGATTACTGTAGAGATAACGTTGCATTTTATCATAATTATTTAATTATTTAATATTTAGTCTTTTCAGTTGGAAAACATTTATCCATATAGATGATGCAATCTGATGAGCGTTTAAAGGTGCACTCAGTAATTTTTGTCATTTAAAAAGTTTTACTACTAAAGACATTAATGGTAATTTTGAAGCATGTATGAAATTATGACCTCTCATGTGAGATGAAGAGTTCAGTCATATCAGTAACCTTATAAAAGCTGTTTTATTCTACATGGAGAGGGTCTGCACATGGGGGCTGCATCACATGACCATCTGAATACTACTTGCTTAATCTCAGTAACTGCCCTGTTATTGGACACTTCCATTCAGGGATTAAATTTATCCTGGTCAGAGATTATTTACTAGAGACGGGCCACTTCTATTAAAATGAATGGGAGAAACTGGAATGCCCAATGGTCAACGGATGTAGAAAGGAAGTCCCGCCTTATAGGTAAAAAGTTGTATTGCTGGTTTGAAATATGTTCTTTGGTCGTAATCTTGACCAACCGTTTTAGAGATTTCGGTCTTTCCCCAATCAAGTAGATAGGAGCTGCACTGGCATGACTGGAAATAACCTCCTGAGAGCGTCCCAAAGATGGCCGACAGTGGACTGACTTGCTAGAAAGACTTTGTCTTGGATTATTGTGCATAGTGAATTTGTACAATGACATTGGTAAACAGGGGCGCAACTACACATTTCCGAGCGGATATGCAAAACCAAATTTTGGGCCCCATGTATTTGTGAACTGAGGGGGGGTGTCATCCATTATAAGCGTGGGGGGGGGGGGGGGTGATGCTGGAGGGTCGAGGAGGCCAATTGCACCACCTTTAGTGAGCCGCTGGTGCCCCCCTTTACATGGCACCCTTATGCATTGCATACCTTGCATATATGGTTTTTGTGCCTCTGTTGGTAACTGAAAATTTGTGTTTGAATGATGCAGCATCCAGGCCACTAGGTGTAAGTGTAAGCCAATGTAAGCCACTTTGACATACTTCAAAAAAATTACTGAGTGCACCTTTAAGTCCTTTTTTACTATTAATTCTCCTCCCTTCCCAGTAGGTGGCGATATGGACGAAGAATGTGAATCACCAGGAAAAAAAAGAAGAAGAATGTGAAAGTGAAAGTGGAGATTGATAGTAAAACATACTTAAATATTGATCTGTTTCTCACCCACACCTATCATATAACTTCTGAAGACATGGATTTAACCACTGGAGACTTATGGATCACTTTTATGCTGCCTTTATATGCTTTTTGGAGCTTCAAAGATTTGGCAACCATTCACTTGCATTGTATGGACCTACAGAGCTTAAATATTCTTCTAAAAATCTTTAATGTGTGTTCAGCAGAAGAAAGAAAGTCATACACATCTGGGATGGCATGAGGGTGAGTAAATGATAAGTGAATATTCATTTTTGGGTGAACTATCCCTTTAACAAAAATCCAACAAATTTAGTTAGATTTCTCTGAAAACAAGACTTAATGACTTATGTCATTCTGCTTCGCAAATAACTGTTTCTTGTTTTAAGGATGTTTATATATTTTCCCCGGGAAAATAAGAAGCTAAGTAAAAATAAATAAATAAATAAAAAATAATGTGCATCTACCTCTTTACATGGCCTCATGTATAAAGAGTAGCACATACAGTCTTAAGTACAGCTGCACCCAACTTAGAAGCATGAACAGTTGGGTTTCTGTTCATGTCTCACACCCCTCTCTATTTCAATGTGGCCTGTTCAGTGGGCAGGGCGCCCCGCAGTGAGAAGGAAACAATCCGCTGCCTGGATCCAGCCTTGTTTCATAACGATGAGATGCTGATGTGTTTTATTAGTGCTGACCAATAGCAGCAAGAGGAGGGGAGGTCTTGGCATGACAACCATGCTGTTCCCCAAGATAAATAAGGCTTCATATAATCCTTTGATTGAAACTATTAATTCCTGCTCACACTAACCCGAGTGGGAAAAAAAACAGTGTAAAGGACAGAGACGAAACACAACTCACAGTACACTGAGTTTGAATAGAGTGTTATTTTAAATGAGCGTAATCATCATAACAGGCACACTGAAGCAGCAGGGAACCTGATACAGACGGAGAATACAGTTAAAGATCAATGAGTGTCTATTATTTGTTAATTTGTCTCTCTGAAGCCACTGTAACTGTGTCAGGATACAGTATTAACGCTTCAGTAACATTACATAAAGACCAATTCATCAATTTTTAAAGGAATAGTTCACCCAAAAATGAGAATTATTTTATTACTTACTCACACTCATGTTGTTCCAATCCTGTATGCTGATATTTTATCTGTGGAACACATAAGGAGAATTTTTTAAGAGGGAAGAGACACAATTTTTTTCTGTTTGAAATATATATAGCATTCAAGTGATTTTAATTACATGCATGTGGCATTGTGGCTCTCTTAACCCTTGTGCGACCTTTGGGACATTTTTGTCTTTTCTATTTTTGTTTTTCGATCATTTTGTCTGTGTTAATGCCAACGGCATACATTTTGCCAAAGTTGTGTATTTTTGGGGAATTTTGATATTTCAACCTCAGTTCCTATTATACATCTATAATACACTGTGTACACAAATTAGTTACAAAAATGTCCCCATTGAAACCCATTAAAACTGCAATATTTGATCCCAGTGCCATTAAAGCATAAAATCGTGAATTCTATGATATTATGCTTTCAATCCGGAGCCCTGGCTTCACAATTTACATTTGTAATATTTTCCACCAGATGGCGCCATTTTTCTCATGTTTAGCCTATGGAGCAAATACATGCTTTTCCCCTATTTTCTGTTTGCTGTATTATAGAGCACTGCAGGACAATTGAATAAATGATGCAGCTAAAATTGTGTGGGTGTGATGGTATGGATGTCAGAGTGTGTTTTGTATGAGTGTATTGAGAAATGTGTGTGTGTGTGTGTGTGTGTGTGTGTGTGTGTAAAAAACAACAGTGGCATTATGTAAACAAACTGGCATTCAAAGGGTTAAAATCCTGAAAATGAATGAATATTTGGTAGTTATGATCAGGACTGATGTTGGTTAAAAAAAACTAATTGAAAGTGGAAAATAATATTAATATATAATATTATTATGGCAATTTTTACGCAGACATTTTTGTCCTCTAAGGACCTTTGAGTAACTTTTTTAAATTGACGCACAAGGGTTAATAGTGGCTCTCTATGTGACTCAAAGTCATCTGAGTAATATCATCCATTAAAAGGGACTATTTCTATTGTTGTATGCGAAGGGCTTCTGTAAGTTTGGAAAATCCTCATGTGTTACTCATCTGTATTTAGAAGAGAATACAGGATACAAAAGGGAAACAGAAAGTGGATGTTAATGAAGCCACAGGCTCATGTGAGTTTATGTGAGACAGAGGTTTATAAATATACTAACATTAATAACAGTACAGGAAATGCTAGTGCCATAAACATCTATTAGATAAAATAATATTTTTCATTTGGTAAATTATACAATAACTGCTAAATGCTCACATATCTGTGTCTACCCTTTAGAGAAGGCTTAGTAATCCACAAATAATTATCACATTCAGAGTCATCAATGCTTTATTGGCATGATTGTTAATGTAAACAATACTGCATAAGCATATGAATTATAGTACAGGCAATTATAGAAAATAATAAATAATGTGAAGTAGCCTAAATAAAGAAATGAAGGAAATGAAGGGGAGAAGAAAACAAAGGGACAAGGTAAAAATTTTAATAATAATAATAATAATAATAATAATAATAGTAAAAAAAAAATCAAATAAAAAAAAATTGACAAATAAATAATAAATAAATTAAAAATACAAATAAATACACAAACTATTATGTAAAAATAAACTAGTCAACAAAGCTGAAATATCTTGTTACTTTCAATGCAACTATTTATAAGTCCTTTCGCTCATCTCATTTTATTATTCATGAGGACCGCCCGCTCTCAGCCAATGAGCGCGTCACAATTTGCATCGAAGCGCCTCACACGTTCACGCCTCTGTGCGTGCACACACAAACTGTCAGATTACCGGCTATGAATCACGGGCGTAAGCTGTCTGATACCTGAAGTTTTACAGACACCGGACACACAGTCCGATCCACGGACGACCAACATGAGCGAGAGATTTATGGTCGTGCCGGTGGCTCACGGCGATGAGAGCGCATGTGGAGACGGAGCGGACGAGGACTCTGTGTTTGACGCCGCCGGTGATTGTGAAGGAGAACACGCGGAGTGGCGGAGATCGGTGCCCATCCTCCGGTACAACAGAGAACCCAACAGATACGGTGAGACGGGTTTGCCTCAGTACGGACAGGGTAGTCACTACGGTTAACACTGCGAACAACGCGACGCGTCAAACTAGAACGCTCCCGAAGCGCAGGCTTGACTTGCAGTCCGCTATATGTGTTGATTATAACAGAAGCGCTCGCGCAACTGTGCAGCGTTTCCCGCGCAACAGTTAACTGTAATTTTGGCGCGAAGTGTCAACAAGGTGAACAGTGAGTGAAATGAAGATTCACAGTCTATTTGGCATTAATAAATGAGGTAGGTTACACACAAACTGACTTTTTTCGAAAGATATATGTATTAAAAAACAATTAAGCTAATTGAAGAGTTTCATATATGGAGTATTATTTATTTTAGGCATATGTTTTTAGGTACATTTCCCTGAGGGGGTTTAACTCCCCATGGCCGTTAGTTTCGCTGCTGTTCAATAACACACACATACATGTTCATTTAAACATGTTCTGTCATGAATAAATGACAGCTGAGAGTGTTTCAGACAAAATATCCTACGCATTTGCTCTTCATTTATAGTTTGTAATCTGGTAATTTAACATTTAGCATAAACTGTAATTGTATATTACTATTGCTCAAACATTTATCTATCTCAGCGATGTTTAAAAAAATAAAATACAAAAAAATTGGCACAAATCTGTCAAAGCAAGAAAAGTAAGAAATAAGAAAGGCTTCAAAACAGAGTGGCTCAAAGCCGCTTATGCGCATCCTGAATGCAGAATGATGCACATTTAAAAGCGCTTTTAAAACTGCTAGATTGCAACAAACAAACAAAAAATACTCTCTGAGAAGTGTTTTCTCTTACTGACATGGCACTATAGTAATAACATGATTTTTGGACATGAAAATAAATTTTTTTTTTTTGGCCATGGTACTATGGTAATGGCATTTTTATTTTATTTTTTAAATATAGTACCATGTTTAGTACCATGGTAAGTAATACCATGTTTTTTGGGTATAGTTCCTATGTTGTTACCAGGTTTTTTTGTAATACCGTGATTTTTGCCCACGGTACTACAGTAATACCATGTTTTTTTTGGACATGGAACTATAGTTATACCATATTTTTATATGTTACCATAATTTTACCATAGTAATAACAGTAATACCATGTTTTTTGGTCATGGCTCTATAAGTAAATACCATATTTTAGATGTTACTATAGTAATACCATGTTTTTTGGCCATGGTACTATAGTAATACCATATTTTTATATGTTACCATAATTTTACCATAGTAATATCAGTAATACCTTGTTTTTTGGTCATGGCATTATATGTTAATACCATATTTTAGATGTTACTATAGTAATACCATGTTTTTTTGGCCATGGTACTATAGTAATACCATATTTTTTAGATGTTATCATAATTTTACCATAGTAATATCAGTAATACCATGTTTTTTGGTCATGGCACTATGTTAATACCATATATTTAGATGTTACAGTAGTAATACCATGTTTTTTGGCCATGGTGCTATGTTAATACCATATTTTTAGATGTTATCATCATTTTACCATAGTAATAACAGTAATACCATGTTTTTTGGTCATGGCTCTATATGTAAATTCCATATTTTAGATGTTACTGTAGTAATCTAATGTTTTTTTTGCCATGGTACTATAGTAATACCATATTTTTATATGTTACCATAATTTTACCATAGTAATATCAGTAATACCATGCTTTTTGGTCATGGCATTATATGTTAATACCATATATTTAGATGTTACAGTAGTAATCCAATGTTTTTTGGCCATGGCACTAGGTTAATACCATATTTGTAGATGTTACCATAATTTTACCATAGTAATAACAGTAATACCATGTTTTTTGGCCATGGCTCTATATGTAAATACCATATTTTAGATGTTACTATAGTAATCTAATGTTTTTTGCCCATGGTACTATAGTAATACCATATTTTTATGTTACCATAATTTTACCAGAGTAATATCAGTAATACCATGTTTTTTGGTCATGGCATTATATGTTAATACCATTTTTTAGATGTTACTATAGTAATCCAATGTTTTTTGGACATGGCACTATGTTAATACCATATTTTTAGATGTTATCATAACTTTACCATTGTAATAACTACAGCCCTACCGATATGTGATTTTTGAGACCGATACCGATACTTGAATGATCAGTACTGTATGTTTAGTATCAGTCAAATGCTGACCATTAAAACAAAGAATAAATAAAAATAAAATAAATAGCTAAATAAATATCAGTACTGTTTAGTATCAGTCAAATGCTGACTATATTAATATTGCCAGTCAGTTAGGGGCAGGTTGTATCACAAGAAGCATTTACACCTGCCGAGTCAAGAGATAACAGCGGCAGCGGTGTTACACCGTATTCTGCTATACAAGTTCAGGGGAAACTTTCAACGGTGGAAAACCAGACTTTTAAATATAACATTTTATAAATGCAACGACCGGAATTGTTTGGTTGAAGGGGGTACCAAACTGTGAATCTTAAACAAAACAGTTTGGTGAATACATGTTTACTAATTAGCTTCCACTCAGCTGACAAGCAATGAAAGTAGCTACGTGGTTAGCTAGTTAGCTATAAGCTCGTTGCCACGATGAGTAAAAGATGGACCAGCATTGCGTCTCACCAACTAGGTAACAACGTAGCGTGAAATCAACACTCAACAGACAAAATCCACCACCGCATCGTTGTCTGCTGAGCTGCAGAAAGATGCTCTGATGTTTACCTTTCAATCTGCTACATTACTGACTGCACTGACAAACTATAGCTGACTAACAGCAAACAGATGTGATAAACATGAGTGACATGGTTGTCAGGGACAGGGTTAATGTTATATTGGTTATATTGAAAATGGAAAATGATGGGGTCATTGTTTATTAACTTTCCAGTATGTATTTCACAAACTAATTAGCAGCTTACCGAGAAGACACTGGTTAACTCCGCACCGCTTAACTCCGCCCTGTCTGCAGAGCCACGGTCAGCTCAGCTCTGTAAACAATGGAGTCGGAGCGTGCTCTGCTGGACAAACTACATTATGACACCAATTCTAAAGCATTGTTTTCTGCATTATATGTTCTGAAAAAAATTTTCATATCTGCACATATCGGTAAACATATACGCCGATACGATATATCGGTGAAAGGCTTATATCGGACGGGCATTAGTAATAACAGTAATACCATGTTTTTTGGTCATGGCTCTGTATGCAAATACCATATTTTTATATGTTACCATAATTTTACCATAGCAATACCAGTAATACCTTGTTTTTTTGGTCATGGCTCTATATGTAAATACCATATTTTTAGATCTTACTATAGTAATACCGTAATGTTTGGCTATGGATCTATAGTTATACCATATGTTTGGACGTTACCATCAATATCATGTTTTTGGGGCCATGGCACTATGTTAATACCATATTGTTGCCATTGTGTTACCATAGTAATACCAGTAATACCATGTTTTTTCGGGCATGAAAAAACATAAATAGTTTAATAAAATATCATTAAAACAATTTAAACAGAAATATTCACTTGTATGGTCAAATCAGGCACACCTGTGGGAGGGTTTGGTTTAGTTTAATATAAAACAAAATATACACTTTCAGAAATAATTCAGAATTCTTTATGATTCACATTCATTTTATAGCCTTTTGATTGTCCTGACTGAAATGAGAGCAAAGCCATACTAGGTGATAGGCTAGTGTTTTATGGATAAATGAAGTCAGTTTGTTGTTACATGACTGCCTAATTTCAGGGGCTTGTGTAGACGTGTCTTGGGACACTTTTCATGCTCAGCTGTCTTCATGAATTACCATGACACATCTGTTTGTTAGCTGGGCTAGAACTCTAGCAACCTACATCTGAAAATACAAAAGCAATGATTTACATGAGCCATTCTGTTTTTATGGCTTTAAAGGTGTTTATTTGTGCACTGAATCATATTTACAGTTCAGTAGTTTATGCAGTAAACGTCTGAGTTTATTTAAAGATGTCCACATCAATGTATTTGGAAGGAAGCAGTATAGCCACTTTAATGTGTTTTACGGATACTATCTCTCTCTATCTGGTGTCATATTTGATCTTTGATAGGTATGAAAGCTTCCAATAAGTTCCTCATTATATTTAACACTGTTAACGAAGGCCTCTTAAAACCAAAGTGTTGACGTCAGCTCCGGTCACAGTCTAAAGAAGTCTGAAGTAGGCTATGAATTTAATTTAAAGGAAATTTAACGGTAAAACTTTAAATGAAAGTTAATCTAATACAAAGCAAAATTGAAGCTCACCGTCTTGTTTCAAAGTTTTTCTAGGTGTTAATCATGTCAAGATTTCTTGTAATGTACTCACAAAAGCTTTTATCGCAGCTTGAAAAGCATTAACAGTTGATTTGAGAGCATAGGTTGGTCTATAGAAACATTAGTGTCATTTGTTGGCATGTAAAGCACCTTGCTGTTGGAGAAGTGCAAATGGGAGTCGTCTTCCAGATGGCTGGGCTGGGAGCGTTGGATTGGGTTACACACTCATTACGGGAGTCAAGAATATCACTATTCATATGTGGCGATGCTGTCATAGCCCTTACTACCAGATTTAGAACAATACAAAGGCGTTTAATATTAAGGCCATATAAAGCCTGTTTATACTTCTGCGTTGAACCTACGCGGTTACTGCATAACTTCTCCAAAAATGTTACTATGTGGTGTTGCAAATACGCAGACCACAGCAGCTGTAATCGGTCAAGTCATTTTTATTTTATTTTCACAACACACATCGTTTCAGTGCAACTTAACAGATAATGGAAGTGGTAATATTTGTAATGTTTTAGAGTCATTATTGTACAGTTTGATAAAACCGTGATTTTAAAATTGTCTTATAAATAAATAATGTTTATATTTGGTCCAGAACAGAATGAGAATATCTTCCAAGATGATGAAAATATATCACAAGGAGCTTCGCATTTCCTCCAACCACAACCTATTTATCATATCACTAGGGCTGGATGTCAATACAGATTTCCCAATTTGATTCCGATTTCGATTCAATTAAATTAGATTTCAAATGGGTATATTTCAGTTATAAGGTCACTTTTACGTACATATTAAATAAATACTCTCCCAGTTAATAGTGTTAATTATACAGGGGACCTTCTAACTAGGTACATTATGAAAATATTAATTGTACTAATTATATTTTATTCGTTTTTCATTGTTTTTCATAATTTTTCTTAGCTTTTTAAAATTGAACAAATCAATGTATTTAATCAATAAATATGATATTATATTGCATATACTATATTTTGTTAAATGTTTATTGTTTAATTGCATAATTTGTACTATCTACAAGTATTTACATTGTTTTTTTTTGTGGATTTTCTCCCAATTTGGAATGCCCAATTCCCAATGTGCTTTTAAGTCGTGTAGTGATTCGCCTCAATCCGGGTGGCGGAGGACGAATCCCAGTTGCCAGTCTGACTTAACAAAAGAGGAACACATAAGCAAATCATCTTAAGGAGACAGTGGTATGAAAATGTGCCATATTACAAAGTTTCACTAGCATCAGAATAGTAGTATTCAAAACAGATTAAAGTGCAACAAGAATTTTTTTTAGTGACTGGTTAAGTGCTCATGGAAAAGATGTGTTTTTAGCCGTTTTTTTGAAGACTGAAAGTGAGTCAGCTTCACGGATGGAGTTGGGAAGGTCGTTCCACCAACGTGGTACGATGAAGCCGAAAGTCCGGGAAAGTGTGTTTGTACAACAAGGCGATGTTCCTTAGCCGACCGCTGGCTTCTAGTGGGCGCATAGCTCTGCAGAAATTATTTTAGGTATGCTGGAGCAGACCCAGGTGACTGTTCTGTATGCCAGCATCGGAGCCTTGAATTTGATACGTGCATCAACCGGCAGCCAGTGAAGAGAGACAAGGAGTGGTGTAACATGCACTCTCTTTGGTTGATTAAAGACCAGACATGCTGCTGCATTCTGGATCATTTGCAGGGGTCTAATTGCACATGCAGGGAGGCCTGCATTGAGAGCGTTACAGTAGTCCAGACTAGTTATGACAAGTGACTGATCAAGAAGTTGTGTGGCATGTTCAGAGAGGAAGGGTCTTATTTTCCTGATGTTGTAGAGTGTAAATCTACATGATTGTGCTTTCTTTGAGATGTGGTCTGTGAAATTTAGATTGTTATCGATGGTTACCCCTAGATTTCTGACCGTTTTGGAAGGCGTCACTCTAGTTGAACCCAGCTGCACGGTGATGTTGTGTTCAACAGCAGGGTTGGCTGGAAAGACAAGGAGTTCGGTCTTGGCTGGGTTAAGTAGAGATTCGAGCAGTCACTGTGGTGCCGTTGGGCTGGAAAGACAAGTAGAGCTGCATGTGATCGGCGTAGCAGTGGTAAGAGAAACCATGTGCCTGAATGATGGGTCCTAGTGGTGTTGTGTATATAGAGAAGAAAAGTGGCCCAAGCACTGAACCCTGAGGTACCCCAGTAAGTAGCTAATGTGGCTTTGACACCTCACCTCTCCAGGCTACCTTGAAAGACCTTCCTGAGAGATAGGACTTAAACCAGTCAAGCACAGATCCTGTGATGCCCAGCGAAGAGAGGGTAGAGAGTAAGATCTGATGGTTGACTGTGTCAAAGGCTGCAGAAAAGTCCAGCAGAATCAGGACGGATGATCTGGATTCAGATTTCGCCTGTCTCAGCGACTCAGTGACAGACAGCAGGGCAGTCTCGGTGGAGTATCCACTTTTGAAGCCTGACTGATTGTCATCCAGCAGCTTGTTTTGTGAGAGACTGGTTGAGATTTGATTGAAAACTGCCCTTTCAAGTGTTTTCGCCATGAATGGGATGAGAGAGACTGGTCTGTATTGTTCTGCTTGTGTGGGGTTAAGTGCAAGTTTTTTCAGCAGCGGGGTTACTCGAGCCTGCTTAAATGTAGTGGGAAAAATGCCTGTAAGTTGAGATGTGTTAATTATGTGTGTGAGTGCAGGTAGGATGGATGGAGAGATGGCCTGGAGAAGGTGGGAAGGAATGGGGTCAAGGGGACAGGTTGAAGAGGAGGAGTTTAGAGACCTCAGTGTCAGTCAGAGGAGAGAAGATAGAGAAAGAAGAGTTGCATACAGGAGACAGGTGTTTGACAGGGTGTGGTGCTGAGAATGTATTGCTGATGTCTGTAACCTTATTAGTAAAAAATGTGACAAAGACATCTGATGTCAGAGAGGTGTCAGGCGATCGAGGGGGAGGGCAGAGAAGTGTGTTGAATGTTCTAAACAAGCTGCGGGTGTCTGTGGTGCTGTTGATCTTGTTCTGGTAATAGGAAGTTTTTGCAGATTTAATGTTATCTGAAAAAGTTGCAAGCAGAGACTGATACTTACCTAGATCTGCTGGATCTTTAGATTTCTGCCATCTCCTCTCAGCTGTTTTCGCGAAGGTCCTCAGAGAGCCAGGGGCTGGGTGATGGAGTACGTGCTGGCCTTGAGGAGAGAGGACAGATGCTGTCTAGACAGGTTGTTAAAATAGAGCTTAGTGTGTCTGTGGCAGTGTTTACATCCAGCTACACGACATGGCTGTGTTTTTAAAAAATTCTTGCTATTTAGAAATATTAGGTTATATATTCACACTGTGACTTTGAATGTGTCACTCAACTGATATAGATGTAATGTTAAAAATTCTGTGTCGGGGCCTGGGTAGCTCAGTATGTAAACACACTGACTATCACAACCGTAGTCACAGGTTCGAATCCAGGGCGTGCTGAGTGACTCCAGTCAGGCTTCCTAAGCAACCAATTGGCCCGGTTGCTAGGGAGGGTAGAGTCACATGGGGTAACCTCCTCGTGGTCGCTATAATGTGGTTCTTGCTCTCGGTGGGGCTTGTGGTGAGTTGTGAGAGGATGCCGTGGGGGGGGGTTTGAATAATTTTGATTATATATCAGTGCATAGCACACTATTTCAGAACAGTCTGAAGATCTGTACCACATTTGGTGGATTTAGCTTGAAAGCTCTTGGAGGTTTTAGTGTTAGAAATTTTTAGTTAGAAGTAGGGCTGCGATAATTATCATTAATGGAACTCATCAACAATGAATTTCATTATCGATTAGTTGGATATTTGCAGTAAGCACGGAGAAACTCCATCAGTGACGTCACTTCACAGCCAAGTGAAAAAAGTGTTTAATGATGAAACTCGTTTGAAAAACAGCAGAGATAAGTTGAAGCGGACAAAACACGACCCAAGTTGTCCAGCGCACAGGAGCACTTTATAAACACTTCGAAGAAGATCATAATAAACATACAGTTTAATGTGGAGCAGTTGCTGCGTCAGGTGCGTTGACAGAGTGCTTGTGCTGTTTGAAGCGCGAGAGTTGTTTCAATCAAACTGATCGCAATGGAGAAAGGGATCGCTGCGCATTTTCGCAATTTCAGTTTCAATGTAATTAATTTTGCAGCATTCATGGATATCAGACTGAAGTCTCAGCAGTCAGGGTGTGCTGGTTTTTTAAAGTGTTTTCTCCTGCTCATGTAAGCGCATGTAATACAGTGAAGCACCAGGATGAGCCTTTTCAGCTCAAGAGTGAATTTGCACTGCGTTTACAGATGATTGTACTATATTAAACTGTATATAATGTATAATAATTATAAGGGTCCTGATATTTGAAAGTTATCCTGATAATGCCACATGTGATGTCTGATTTCACCAGTAAATTTATACTATGGCAAACATTATTTTACTGGATAAGCATACACAATTTTTTAAAAAGAATAGTTTAGAGGCATGTAATCAGTGAAAATGCTATTTTAAAAACTATAATATTAAAATACTTAAATGTATGTAATCTGACAGTGTACAAGCATATGTATCTAACATAATTATGTATTTTTCAGCTGGGCAGAATTATTAATATTTCTATTCTCGTGTCACTATCGCCCTCTGTTGGGCTGATTTTTTTTTTTTTGTTCCACTCCATCCCCGATGGATCATTTTACTCTTAATGATGAGCATTTTTTTTTATTTTCTCCCCAGTTTGGAATGCCCAATTCCCAATGTTCTCTAAGTCCTCGTGGTGGCGTAATGACTCGCCTCAATCCAGGTGGCGGAGGACGAATCTCAGTTGCCTCCGCGTCTGAGACCATCAATCCGCGCATCTTATCATGTGGCTTGTTGAGTGCGTTACTGCGGAGATGTAGTGCGTGTGGCATCCACGCACAACTCACTACGTGCCCCACCGAGAGCAAACCACATTATAGCGACCACGAAGAGGTTACCCGGCAAATTTGGTTGCTTAGGAGACCTGGCTGGAGTCACTCAGCACGCCCTGGATTTGAACTTGTGACTCCAGGGGTGGTAGTCAGCGTCAGTACTCGCTGAGCTACCCATGCCTCTGATGAGCACTTTCTGTTAAGTTTTACAAGTAAAGGAACTGTTTAGCATATATGCTGAAAGTAATAATAATAATAAATTCAAACATAACTTTTCATGATTCAGGCTTTGTTCAAAGTTTTGTGAGAGTATAGAATCGTGAATTCAATAATGTAAATCAAACCAAATCCTTATGCCCTTTATCAGATCAGTTAAAAAAAAAATGTATATTTTAATACAATTCAGGAAATAAAATATTTTTTTTTTATCTGATTAATCGATTAATCACAGACATAATCAAAGATTTGTCGATTATAATCGTTAGTTGCAGCCCTAGTTACCCTAAAAACAGTGTAACCATAACTATCAGGTTTTCATTTTGGAGCCTATTGCAGTTTATTGGAAACAATCTTAATTGCAACCAGATGACAATAATTTCGGCTCGTCCCATGGATTGCAACAACAAACAAATAATATTGCATTGACAGTTCTGCACTTACAAAGAAAGTCTATGGGGCAAATGTACAAATGTACACATTTTTAAATGCACAATTTGAAAGCATTTCTGGAAATTTTCCTTTAAGCTGTAGATAAAAGTACACTGAAATGGTTTCACAGGATATATGACACCGTACACTTTTAGTAAACATCCCGTGATGTTTTAGAGGAGTGATAGTGCGAAGTTAACAGAACTCTACAGAGAAGTTGTTTTATTTTCATTTTCTCACACCACACGTCTGTTCCTTGTGAGGTAATATAAGATGAGTGCTTTACTGTATCTGCTCTGTGGGCGTCATATCTTGACCCTGAGAGGTCACCTGAAGTTCATGGTGAATCTGAAAGTCTTGGATGGACAAGAATGCGCAAACGAAGGTGGTCAATATCTGCTGTTAAAGCATCATGACCTCTGTGTTTCCACCATGCTGTAGTCTGATCCCGGTGGCTGGAGGTCATGTGTTGGAGGGTGGTCTTCAGTTAGGGTCAGGAAGGTTGAAAAAGAGGAGGAGTTTTTATTTAGGGCATTTCTCCATCAGGATACTGTGAACAGCTGACTCAAGCAAGCCGTCCTTAACACCTATATATTTGTGTTGGGTGTTTGTGTACATGTACTTAACAACAGCAGGGAGGGAATCTGTTTCCAGTTACCAAAACTGTGGCACTGCAGGGCTCCAGATAAATCTTAGGAGCCATTGGCTCCTAAAGTGAAACATTAAGGAGTCAAATGGCTGTTTTTAGTCGCCAAATCACAGAATTGCTCGATTAAATTACTGTTCAGAAACAAGATAGAAAGCCGAAGAAAAGTCAGCTGATAATCCATTAATCTGAGGTTTAATAAAGAGTATATATAGTTGAGAAGAGAAGTTTGCATCCCCTTTTGTCTCATAAATGTTCACATTGTGCAATCACGTAAATGCAATCATTATTTTTGGTAGCATTTACGACCATTTTAGTCGCAGTCTAGAGCCCTACACTATATGCATGTCATCCAGTTTGTTTGTGTGCCTTTGTGCAACAATTGTAATTGTAGCATCAATGAGCCATTTGTAATTTTACAGTTGAAAATATCTCAAAGGTCCATAGTTTGAACATTTTGTTGTACATCATACATCTCTGGAAATGTAAGTTCTGAACTAAATTTTTTTTGTTTAATTTTGTTATTACTAGCTATTAGGGATGCACCGATGTATCGGCCTGTGATATTTATTGGCCAATTATTGACAAAATTAAAACCATCGGCAAATCAGTTTTATATGAAAAACTGATGGTTAATTTATAATTCGTTAGTAACACACTAGTGTTGTCAAAAGAACCAGTACTTCGGTACCAAGTCGATAATAAAATAAAAAAGATGTAATGATACCAGTGTTTCTGCAGTACCGGTAGTACCGAGCACCGTCTCTGTTCGGTACCAGCGCGCAGTATGACTGACACACTGCAGCATTAAAATGCTCACAGGCTTAATTTGAACGCATGCTCTGTTACTTCTTTTACACTGTAATGGACAATTAATCCAAATGATATGTCCTAGTGTGATTTATTAAATTGCTGAAGGCTGCAATCTTAGTGTGGATGAGCTGCATACTTAAAAATGAATGTATAAATCTGACTGCTCATACTTTGGAAACTCCACAGACATTGAGAATCATTCACGTTGTACGAGATGACAGAGCAGAGCACTAATCTACTATGAACCACGCAGCACATGTAAACTATATATTTATATAATTAAATCACAGCATTTGCACTTTAATCTCAACTCATCTTTATTTATATAGCATTTAAAACAACAGAGTTGACCGAAGTGCTTCACAGTAATAACATTTAAAAACAAAACATTTAAAAATGACCACATACACAAACATCAGAAGTCTAAAATACAAACACTCCAAAACTGTGTCCTACATTTTGTCAGACTCAAAGGCCAGTGTAAAGAGATGAGATTTCAGACATGACTTAAAAGTCTTCAATGATCACACTGGGCCATGTTGCGAACCGTTTATCCAGAAAAGTGAAGCTTCCAGCAAAAAATACACGTCATAATAAAAGCACGATTCAAAATAAAAGCAAGATGCTTGAAATTGAATAAATTGAATAAAAAATGGAATACAAATATATTACAACTGTATAATAAAATGTAATATTCTCTGTAATAATAATAGTAATAATAATAACTATAATCAATTTATCACAAGCAAGACAGCTGTTGAATAAAAGTTTGGCAAAAAATAAATAAATGCAATGACATGTTAAAAAGTTAAATTTTCACTTATTAAAAGTTTTAAAAATTAATTGAATAGACACCATTTTGATGATTAAATTAAACTTTAAAACAAGTTCTGGAAAATAATAATTCTTAAACTATAATTCTTAAAATAATTATTAAAAATAACTAAACTTATGTGTTTAATAGCACATGATCATATTAGCATATTTTTGTTGTGGTATCGAAATTGGTATAGAGAACCTTGAAATTTCACTAGTATCGGTACCGACTACTGAAATTTTGGTACCGTGACAACACTATAAAACACTTTGAATTCAAATGCACAATCCAGAAATAATGATAGCCACAGAATGTAGAAGGGTTGGGACTTATAAGAGCATGTGATATTTAATTTATAATCATTCTTGTTCTCACTTTAATGAGGAAAAACCGTCATTACAGACGCGATAGTTGTGAAAGCGGCACTTTCCTATACATGCTGAGGTAAAACCATCCAAAACACTTTTAAACCAGCATACTTTTTCTTCTGAGATATTCACGATTAATTGAGTTAAGATTGAAATCACAATATGGTCTTGCACGATTACAAAAGCTTGAAAGGCTGCGTTTAAAAATAGACTGCAAACAGTGCTTCAATCAGCATTGTGTAAGCAAGTGGCGCCCTCTAGCGGTCTGGACAGCATTATCCATTGCAACACTATAGAACTTATTAAAAAGGCATTTTGTTCCTTTGGTAACTTTTTATTTTTCCATGATGTGGTTGACATTTCCATGGAGTTGCTCAACATACTGTATGCATAATATGAATTTGTGATGTTCTATTATATACAATACAAACATGTAAAATGTGAATTTTGTTGTTTTGAAATGCAAAAACAGAAGTGCAAACGTGTTTTATAAGTACAAAATAACTTTATTTCACACCACTCAACACATCATGCTGTGATATTTAGTTATTCTTAAATATATATATATATATATATATATATATATATATATATATATATATATATATATATATGTATATATATATTTATCTTTTTATCTTCTATTTATCTTTCATTGTGGCTCTCTTTAAAACGTTGGCCTGTCATGTACTCAACAGATCCAGTGTTCAATGGAAATTACTTATTATTAGCTTTTGAAAAAGCTTTTGTACCTCTTTGTACATTTTTAAAACATAATTCATGAGTAAAACTGTGATCGTATGACAAAATAAGGCTAGTGGCAAAATATTGGTATCGGTTAGGGTTGCCATGTGGGGGGGTAATATCACTGCCCCTTACCACATGCTCCACAGTTTTAGCAATAAATGCTAAATAATGTTAGGGTCAGGAATAATGAGTTATTAATAATAAAAATTATATATCCTTTCTTTCCTGACCCATGACTTCTAAAGTAAAATGCATCTTTTATATATAAAAACAATATTTACATTTTTCGATTATTTATCTTTATTTTGGTTGGTGTTATCTTCCTTCACTTGAACTTCATGTCTTTATGACTCAGTGATTGTATTCATACATTGTTCGATCTGTGTAATTCTGTGTATCTTACTGAACATGTATATAGAAAAAAATCCACAGTTTTAGCACAATGTGTGGACTTTTCAGACGGTCCCTTACCCAAAATTTCCAACTTATATCAATGTTAAATAGTGATCTGGAACGATTTCACCATGACGCCATCTGACCAGCTTAAATACGGATGCACCATTTCATCTTTAAATATGGGACGATCCTGTTTTTATGGGAGGGGTGGCAACCCTAGTCTTGGTATTGGTCAATAGTTTTTGGTAAAATTGGTATCGGTAAAATGTTCATATTAGTATATCCCTACTAGCTGTTGTTTGTAAACCTTGGTGAACTGTATAGTGAATATTTTTGTATCCTATATATTTTTTTTGTGATTAAGGGTATCACATCTTTAGAGTAGAACATTAAAAGTACAGCACCAAAGTAACTACAACTAGGGTACTACAAATTAGGACTGCTCGATAATGGCAAAAATCATAATCACGATTATTTTGGTCAATATTGAGATCATGATTATTTAACATGATTAGTCATTGACTTTGGAAACATCATGCACTGAACTTTAAAAAAAACAAACTTGTCTTTTTAACAGTGGATTTCCTTGAACTTGAAATGTAAACTGCACTGGGTAGGGGAGGAGGCTATTGTCATATGATAATTATTTTATGTTAAGTATGGTAGTCAAATAAAGGAAAGCCTCCATTGCCATAATTTTTTTGTTTTTTTGGTTGTTTTTGATTTTCTCCCCAATTTGGAATGCCCAATTCCCAATGTGCTCTAAGTCCTCGTGGTGGCGTAGTGACTCGCCTCAATCTGGGTGGCGGAGGACGAATCTCAGTTGCCTCCGCGTCTGAGACCTTCAATCCGAGCATCTTATCACGTGGCTTGTTGAGTGCGTTACCGTGGAGATATAGCGCGTGTGGTGGCTTCACGCTATTCTCCGCGGCATCCACGCACAACTCACCATGCGCTCCACCAAGAGCGAGAACCACATTATAGCGACCACGAGGAGGTTACCACATGTGACTCTACCCTCCCTAGCAACTGGGCCAATTTGGTTGCTTGGGAAGCCTGACTGGAGTCACTCAGCACGCCCTGGATTCGAACTCGCGACTCCAGGTGTGGTAGTCAACATCAATACTCGCTGAGCTACCCAGACCCCCCCTCCATCGCCATCATTTACAGCAGGGATGCTCATAGTTCTGTGGAAAGAGATATACGTTTTCATCATGTTATTGTAGCAAGATCTACCATGTACAATAAAGGCTATACATTATCACAATAGCAACATTTCAGTAGTCTGTAGTGAAATTTGACGATTCTCAATACCAGCTTCAAAACCACAACAAATAACAACACTAACTAATATGATAATTATGGAAGAATGATTTCAAATTCTTAAGTAATTAAATAACAATAAAAAACAGCAATAAATAGAAATAGATTAAAAATAACAGAACAAATGAAGAACATTTTTTCAACAGCTTGAAAAGTTTTTAACAGCAGTATCAAGTATTCAATAAACATTCAGAATGAAATGCAGCACAAAAGTTGGCTTACATTTATATTTTCAAGTCCGACATTTTAATACAAATCCGCTTTATTCTCCGCTGTTTACGTTCACTTTAGACATCATTCTCTGTGTTTACATCAATACCTCACCAAGACGGGCATTTTGGCAGAATTTTGAAATGTATTTGACCGTTCAGGTGCGCATTAGCGTGAGCATTTTTGGAGCACAAGCGCATGTTCAGCACACACACATACACCGCCTGTCAATCAAACAGGGTGCAGCTGTTAATAGATCGCTAGCGAATTATAAAGTTATGTGCTCTGGATTATTTTCAACAGCACAATAAGAATATGAACTTTGTAATAAGTGACACAGGCCTACCCTGTCACAAATATAGCTGGTTATTTTTTTTAATCGGTCTGCTTGTCCGGTCGGGCAAGTAAAATTCTCTTTCATTTGCCCCTTTAAAAATCTACTTGTCCTGGACAAGCGTTAATGTCGAGCCCTGATTAAATATTGTATTCAACATTCTCTGATAACAATTTTTTCTTCTTCAGGATAGCTCCTAAAGTAAATGTACATTGTTTTAAAGGAGTTTTAGATATTATTTTGGGAAACAAGCCAAAAAAGACTAATCATAAATGTATTTTGTTCCAGCGTATATTATAATGGGCTAAGACTACACTCTTTCACCTTTATGTTCACTTTGATCCATCTTTAACTCACAAAAAACAAACGTTCTCTTCTTAATAGAGCTGCGTATCTCAGATTTTCTACATGATAAGATACACACAGTGAATGTGACATATATTATGATTCACTACGTCGCGAGGCATCATGTTATAATCTAGCAGCAGCAAACGCACGTGAGTGACGAGCGTCCCCGTGCAGAGTGTCCATCAGCCGGGAGAAGATTCAATCTCTTCCCCGGTCACTTCACACATCTCATAGACTGCACAGAGAAATGCCAGTTTCGGAGTTTATTTTTATAACCCTCTTCCTTCTTATTTGAACTTTAATAAAGGATGCTTTAAAGATATAGCACCGGGGCGTTTCATTGCGAAACTGAATGCGGCACAATAATCATTTTATCTTGATTATCTTGTTTTCGTAATCGTTGGAAGCCAAAATCGTAATTGAAAATAAAATTTGATTAATCGACCAGCTCTACTACAATAACTACAAATAGGAATACAGACAATAAAGCTCATATAGTCCAGATATAATTTGATACTACAGTCGATTATGAACACACACTAGCAACCAATAACACTCATTGATCTCTAGTGATTTTATCGCTGTAGCTTTAGTAGGTAGCTGCTGTATAGACAGTAGAGAGCATGGCAACTCACTAGGTTTGCTCTTTTTACCTCTCTGAGTGTTATGCATGTTTTTCCATGACTTGTTTGGAAACATGCGTTAAACCCACCGCTATAGTCCAATCACTGCATGTGTCATCTCAACCAATCTGTGTTGATTTTCCGGTGAGTGGCTATCCAAGACTGGAATGAGGTTCCTCTTCCTGTTCATTATACCCACTGTAGGGAGTTTCCATTCTTATCATCCCTATGTTAAATAAAAATAATCCCATACTGCTAAAATAATGTCTTTTTTTTTAATTGCAGTAAATAATATTGTTCAATTGAAAACAGCTGATATGGAATATGATCATATTGAAGTCAAATATTCTTATTTATTGTATGTGGGTAATAATTTATGCAGTTATGACACATTTTATATGTCTGATGGTAGTTTTAATTTTTAAGTACTTAAATTCTTAGGCTTTAGAAGTGTTAAACATGAGGATGTATATTTATCAACCTGTTACATGTCTGTCATAATCACACAGGCTCATTGAACCAAGTTTAAACTAGTTTGCCGATATTTCAGAAAAGAACCCACATAGTTTCTTCACTGTAAACCAAAGATATTCCTTTATAATAACTTTTATTAACATTAACAGACAATATTACTTTCTATAAAGCTTAAAAGATTATAAAAACTGCAGTAATGCCTATTTCCGCTATTGAAATCTGCTACTCAAAAGAACCCAGAAGCGCGGTTCCCTGCAGTGTGACGTCAGAGTAATTTCATGTCTATGGGACTGCCGCGTTATGCTAAGCTTGTAGGCTCCACTTGGTATAAGGCTTCTGGTGCTGTGGTGTGTGCGTCAGTGTAATGACTCCGGGCGGACACTTTACAAAGGTTCCACCCTTTACACCAGTGTTTATGCTGTATTAACGGTAAATGCTTTAATCACGATTAAGAAAAATGAACGCGTTAACGTTTTAAATTAATTGCATGCGTTATTCTGTAATTCTGACAGCCCTAATTATATTATATTATATATTTAGAAATATTTTATAATCGTGACAGCAGTAGCTCTGAAATCTCATATTCAAATATTCTGCATAAATAAAAACATCGCACCAGGTTAGATGTCAAAGATACCAAGTTAGTTGTTGTATTTGTCGCAGGGACTAAAAACAAAATGTTTTTCAATTCGGTTCGTCCTGAGCAAAAATGCTATTTTTTCGTTGCGGTTCAAAAGTTCCGCAGCCTCCTTTCCAAATGGTTAATAACATTATTTTAAAGTGACAGTACTCGACACTAAGGGGTGGGTGAAATACCAATTGCAGTGTTGCCAGATCTCACAAGAGAAGCAAGCATCTGGTCTGGAAAAATAAGCTCAAAATAAGACACTTGCATCAAAATAAACAACAAATTAGCAAATTTGTATCAAGCATACACTTAATTAATAGTTATAGGTGCAATATGTCAGTTTTTCATGTAAGATTCGCCTTTTTTTTGGCCAATGTTTGAATGGCTTGTAACGCAACTTAAAAAATGAGCCCTTCCCGGACTTCCTAGGTTGCCTATTAAAGCCTGTAGAGTGATTTTCATGCGAAGGGAGCGGATCGCTTTTGCCGGGAAAATCCAAAGGATGTGACGTTTATGCGCGCTCCCGAGAACCTTGCTTCAGTGCTTCTCTTCTGCTATTCAACAGCAACAGACAGTCTGTAACACTAGGTAATGTTATCTTAGAGATGAAATCCAGCAAACATCCGGCTCCCAGCACAACACCGACTCCTACACAAACTCGGAGTAAGCCAAAAAAACATTTATCTACTGAATCCCGTCTGGCTAAGTGGGAACGTGATCCTGGTCGAGTGAAAAATAGAGTGAACATTGGCAGGGCATTTGATTACTGGAGGGACCTTCGTTCAGTTTTGGGGATCAAAACTGACCCTGAATTGGCGTTCTTCTTATTGGACAGGTAAACTTACAGAACTGCAAAGCATGTGACATATAGTGCCATGAGGATTGATCTGTGTCATTTTAGCTAAACTACAATAACACATGAAATGAATGCTAGACAATGTTCAAGATAATGCAAAAAGCTCCATTCATTAGTGTAACGTAACTTGGTTATACAGAAAATATAAACAATCTATTATTATAAAACAATAGTGCATCGAAATATCAACATGACAGTTGTGATGGAATCACATCAATACTGAATTGTGTCAACATATTTATAATGTACAGTCTATTTTATAAACAGCTACTGTCATCATCCACCAAATTTAGCTAACAGCTATTGATAAAGCTGGCTAGCTAGCTAACGCCGACATAGGCTATCGTATAAATGCAGTCCATGTATCATGTAAAGAAAAGTGATTACTTCAAACTACAGTCTCGCATAGTCAGACCTATATCCACACTTTATATGAGCCCTGTTCCAGCACTGGAGAGTCAAATATAATATACAGTCTCAAAGTTTGTATTAAAGCAATCATAACTGTGTAATTTTAATTATGCTACCTCATCTGTCAGCATGATATCGGTGAATCACGTTCAGTCTCTTTGTACATTATGTCATTGTTTTGATCGATGCTCGTGTCCCTATGGAGTGTGTGCACGAGCACGAGCAACAGGTAGCTGGCTGCAGTTCACTTAACGGTCACAGGTGTCAGTAATAACAAGGGTTTCTGAATCTTACATACTGCACCTTTAAGTAAAATTTTAATTAAAGATCTGCTTCTGAGTCAAAACCTGGCAGCATCAAATCTGTATTCATGCATCATATCAAACAATAATTCAGTGAAGACTTGGAAACATTTGAGAAAAGTACTTTTTACATCTAATAATGTTTTCCTTGTGTTTGAATTAGCTGTGCATGTACATTACTGTGCAAAAGTCTTAGGCACATAAGATGTTTCACAAAATCATTTGTCTTAAGATGGTTAGTTATATTCAGCTTTAGTGTGTCAATAGGAAATATAAATGTTAGACTCCCAAATATTACTTTTGCAAATAGAATAGAAGAACAGGGAGCCCTGCAACAGATGTAATTTCCCCCACAGAGCCCCCCACTGAACATTGTGTCAGTCTGAGATTACATGAAGAGACAGAAGCAATTGAGACAGACTAAATAGATAGAAGAACTGTGGTGAATTCTCTAAGAAGCTTGGAACATCCTATCTGCCAACAACCAAGAAAAACTGTGTCCAGGTGTATCTAGGAGAATTGCTGCTGTTTTAAATGTTTACTGTACTTTGTACTGTACAAAGTTAATTGATCAATTAAAACTATTTATGGCATTATTTTTGAAGACATCCTCACTATGCAACATTTATCACAAGTGCCTAAAACTTTTTCACAGTACTGTATATGTAATATTTATACATAGTTGTTAAAAAGGTCTTCATTCACAGAATACGACATCCACAACGGACAATTAGGCAAAGAAATGTGTGATGCAGCAGTTTCCTTCAGGTTCAAAGCATGGTTAACTTTTTTGGGCAACATGAAGTGATGTAGTTCCAAAAATATACTGTGATAAACCCTTTGGCCTTTAATTTCATTAAAAAAATATCAGAACAAAATTAACCGGTTACAACCGGTTTCCAGCATTTAAAAATAACGTTTTCACTCTGGAACAATTGAAAATCACTTTGTTCTGGTTTTCGCGTTCTGCTAAAAATGTTGCTCATTTTCGGTATTCGTTTCATTCCTTGAATCGTTTCTAGTCCCCGGTTTGTCGCAACTGATTTGGTCAAATTTGAATTTGCTGATGTCCAATATGAGATTTGAGAGCTATGGCGGAGAGGAAGATTTTCACTGAATAACTACTTAAATATCGGCCCGTTCATTATAGTTATCATGTGTCTTCAGAAGACTTGGAATATAGTGAATAAGCCATACTATTTTTGTGGTTCTTTGTTTTTGTCATTTTTGGCTTCAGTACTCATTCAGTTTCATTGTATGAAAGCAGAATGAACATTCTGCAAAACTTCTCTTTTGTTCCACAAAATATCGAGAGTCTGTTTGGAATGACATGGGGTGAGTTAAAAGATAGAATTGACATTTTAGGGGGAACTATTCCTTTAAATGTTCCCCTTTCTTTAAAATAGTCAATGACTCTGTAGCCACACTAAGAACGGATTTTTTGGCTGAATTCGTGTCAGTCTTATTAAATTTAAAGTGATAAACTCTCACAATAATGGAGATAAACTAAGCCACTGGGGCTTTTGGCCTTCAGATTTTCTCCACTTCCCTTTGTCTCATTTCAGAAAATATCTCACACTCACCAGGATCAAACGACATTCTTAGATAATGTAGAATTCTCTAGATATGTGGCTTATGCCGCAGAAGACCAAAAAAAGTGTCACTTGATCTTGTCGTGTGTGACGGACAGCTGAAGGAGAATCGGGCATTAGCTCTGACATTTGAGAAGGACAGTCTGTCAACACCTGCTTACAGCGGATCTGTTTCAGTGAATGAACCTCTGTTAATTTCCACCTGTTGACTGTGAAGTAATTTATAGTAATTATTTTATACGTGCCGTTTGGATTGCTGTAAATTCTTCCCGTGTCACAGATGTCAGTGTTACAGTTCAGACAGTTCTCTCTGGTATCTGCTTTGAGATCCTTGACACATTTCCACCCCTGTACACGTCAGGTCCTTTTTAGAAACAGAGACATACATCACATTGGGGGTGGAAATCTGTTGTAAGAGACGTGCAGTCTGTGAACTAATTTTGTTGGTGATTCAGATTAAACTAGCGATAGACTAGATCATTTATCATCTTGTCTATTAGTTCTCCTTTGGTTTCAGCAATGTTGTGTAAAAACATGGACTAAAATGGCTCAGGACTTAAAGTAGGACAAATGAGACCATTTTTGGTCCATCAAGTCCATCATGGAAATATTACGGCAGGTCTGAAGAATCTTTGTATAAAATCATGTAAACAAGTGGAAAGTTGGGTTATGTAGATGTTACAGTGCCAGGAAATGAGTTCTCACTCCACAGTGTTGTTTCGTTAGCATGTTGGGTTTAAAATAATTACTCATGAAGCACAGAATCTCATACAGATTTGCTTTTGTTTTGAAAGAGAACAAATTGCTTTACTGTAGAACATCACAAGGTGGCAGCACTTTCCTGACTGATTGATGTTTTTGTTACGTAACAGAACTTTAAATACCCAACACATTGTCTTTCAGCTGTTATATTGGACAGTAATTGTAGCAAATGCCCTTTTGGAGCTTTGTAAGGAATAATACTCTGTTTATGTGTTCACACAAAATGTGCCCTTGTATACTTTGGACTATATCTCAAACATTAGTGTTAGCAGTCTAGATCCTGAGGACCTACATTACTCCACCAGAAAAAATTAAAAAACGATTTTATTTAAAATGGCAACTGCTCTCACACCTCAAATAATTGGGATTGATGGCAGCATGTTATTGCATTTTAGTTGATCGGTTCAGATCTTGTCTGGTTTTGATTGAACCAGTGAAACGAAGAACGCATTCTGTGTGAACACCCTCAAATCCATACATCGTTGAACGCTTTGTCTGTCTAGGACTGAAAGTCACTGTGTACAGTGCTGACATAAGTTTCCGTCACCCTCAAACCAATCAATCTACAAGGTACCACCATAACAAACCACAAAATTAAAAATAAGCCACATTTTTGCACAATCGTGTATAATTGTTTGCACACTTGCGACTTATAGGCCGTTAAAAAGAAACGTTGTCCAAGATGATAAAAATTAGAAATCTTTTAAAAATCTACTTTGAAACTCATGTAGTAAGTACTTGAAAAAATGTAATATTTGTGTCCATGTTTGTTTCATACATTTTTGAAAAACAAAAATAGCATTTTCAAGACTTAAAATTTTTTATGTGGTAACCTTGATTCCACATGATTGTACAACTAAAAAAAAAAAAAATAATAATATATATATATATGTGTGTTTACTTTGTGAATATATATTATAATTATTATTTAAATTTTTTATTATATATATATATATATGTTTACTTTGTGAATATATATTATTATTATTATTTTTTTATATCAATATATATCAAGTTTTCTTAAGGTTCCTAAGAAACTCCATTTGACCAGAAAAACCTGTGCTTTGTCATAAAAGTGTCAAAATATCTAATATTATTTTTTACATTTTACATACAGGGTCTAAAGGGGTCCTGTCTGTTTGATGTTTTTTCTTCTTTTGTCGCATGACAACAGAATAAGCTACCTGTATTTTGGTTACACCACGCGACTTCAGTTTGGTTGTCAGTTTTTCAATATTAATAATTTTCTAAAACAAAATTGTTTTGTTAAATAATAATGAAAGATTATTCCAAACTACTTATGCCGGCTTGTCTTCGGACGGTTACACCCAGAAAAAATATCAAAATGACTTTGAACTCAGATATTGAAAACATGTTCATAGTAGAGGTATGTTCATGTAATTGATTTGTGTGAACTGCATTTTTAATGTATATTTGAATTACTCAATAGCTTGGTTTCCATTAAAATGTTTAGCATTTTTTAAAGGATTAATTCACACAAAAATGTAAATTCAGTCATTGTTTACTCACCCCTGTGTTGTTATAACTCTATATGACTTTCTTTCTTTTTCTGAACACAAAGGGAGAAATTGTGAAATAATATTGTTTATGTCAGTGATGTCATACAATGGCAGTTTATGGTGACCACCTCTTCAAGCTTCAAAAGAACACAAAAGTATAATTCAGAAGTCTAATAAATTATTCCATGAGACTCATGATTGTTATGAAAGTATACGATAAGATCCGGTGAGAAACAAACTGAAATATAATGTATTATTTAGTGAAAATGTTGACCGATCGTTGATCTCCTGTGTGTGTTCATGAGTCTGCACGAGCGCAGTAGTTCTGCAGCACGTGTGAGATGGGGCGTTCAAGCGAAAACTCAATTTGTTTAGCTTCAGCAGGACCACCAGCGATATTAACAACAGAAAACACAACATAGCTGCACACAAACCAGAGAACAGAACTTACAAACATGTCCTGAAGAGTTTGTAGTGGAAGAATTGATGCATTTCTATGTCCAGCCTTATTTGTTTGAACCAGAGACCTCAATCAAAAAGTGATGGAGGAGGGTGAAGGTAGCTACCAGTACCGCTGCTCCCTATTCTCATATTACGCAGTCTGCGTAGGGCACTAACTCCCTAGGGGGGCACCATCTTACCTGAGGGGGTTACCAGCAACTCCACTGGCTGTCGCACATTATATGTTATTCAAGGACACGAAAGCAGTGGCAGAGCAAAGACAGTCAGCTTTTTATTTTCTTTTTTTTTATTTGACTAAAGAAAATACAAATCGTTGTGTGTTTCCATCCACTACGTCATGCGGGTAATCTTGATGGAGCAGCTGTACCTCGGTTTATAAAATGCCACCATATTAGACGACGCAGAGTAAGTGTAATTTCGGACATAATGACGATTGAAATGGCTGCATTTCCCAAACGCTGCCAGACTCTGCATACATGGGAGCGCCTGCTCTCAAAACTGCTCTGGCAGATTGTGAGTACTCACTTTAAAGACCAGCTGTGGATTTTTTTAAATTTTTTTTTTAAATATTATATATAAATTTTCTCCCCTTTTCTCCCCAATTTGGCATGCCCAATTTCCACTGCTTACTAGGTCCTCGTGGTGGCGCGGTTACTCGCCTCAATCCGGGTGGTGGAGGACTAGTCTCAGTTGCCTCTGCTTCTGAAATAGTCAATCCACGCATCTTATCACGTGGCTCGTTGTTCATGACACCGCGGATACTCACAGCATGTGGAGGCTCATGCTACTCGCCGCGATCCACACACAACTTACCACGCCCCCATTGAGAGGGAGAACCACTAATTGCGACCACGAGGAGGTTACCCCATGTGACTCTGCCCTCCCTAGCAACCGGGCCAATTTGGTTGCTTAGGAGATCTGGCTGGAGTCACTCAGCACACCCTGGATTCAAACTCGTGACTCCAGGGCTGGTAGTCAGCGTCAATACTCGCTGAGCTACCCAGGCCCCCCAAAGACCAGCTGGATTAAACACTTCCGAATGTCAGGGGCTATGTTCGAAGAATAGTGTGTTATGGTCTGACCTTTCATTGGGCCGGTCACATCAAGCAATCGCACACTCATAACACAATCGTTTTGAGAATAATAATAATAATAATAATTCGCATATCAAGCGTTTCCATTCAGGATTTCTTATGCGCATGTTTTATGATCAATCAATGCTCACTTCCAAGTACTCTGGAACATATGCCCTTCTTTGTCCGATACCTCATCAAGTACCTGTTCAGACAGTTGTTGTGACCCACAGTTGACCTTTTTGACCCCTCTAACATCAAACCAAACTCATTCACCATTTCTCTCCTTTGTATTGTGCTTTAGTGATTGTGTTATCCTGTACAATTTATTATTAGTTTATTTATTTATTAATTGTTGCGTCATCAAGCTTTTAAGTGCTGTCCAACATTTAAAGTGCAGGATATGAGAGCAGACAAAACAATACCAGCTGAATACATGAACACTGTTGGAAGTCTAGTTTCGCTTTGAATTTTTGAAAACTGTGTCTGATTTTACCTTCCAGAATATTGACTGTATTTGGGTTTCCCAAAAGCAAGTTGGTTTCATGTGGTCAGTAAGTATGTGTCATTCATAGACAAAGATAATTGCCGCCTCTTTTCTTTGAATTGCTTAGTACATGTATATTGGCATTTTGCAGTTGTCTGTTCCCACAAATGCAATTGTCCTGTCCTAGTTGCACATAATCATGCTTGAGCTAAATACTGTATGCTTGACTTCATTAGATGATTTTTAGCGAGATGCCCACAATAGAACTAGATGTACACTGTGATTTTGTCAGTACTGTCATGCACAAAATCCTCCAGCATTTTCAGTACTCTGGATAACGTGTTATGAAATTTCTAGGAAAAGATAATAACAAAAGGTGTTCTTGTTTTTGTTTGGTATGTGTCTCGGGTTTTAGCCCCAGATATCCGTTTCAGTTTGGACTTGCTTGGGCCTGTAAGAAAAAACATAAATAGGAACACAAAGCAAAGTCCTTCATAATTGGAAATTCCTCAAGTCTTATGGAGATAACGAAAAAATACTCTTTCACCTTTTGGTTTGTGTTATGTATTTAGCCTCTTTGCTCGTTTAGCTGAAATGGAACAACTGTAGGTACACAAAACATAACCACAGGGAACATAAAGCCCACTTTAATAAAAGCTTTACTGTTAAAAATGCAATTAATGATTTTTGGTGGCTTTTAGAAGGCTGTAAGTCCTGTGACATACGCAAGTACATGAATGCAAACATTAAATACGCACGCTTGTCGTGCATTGTTGCTTACCGATATGTGTCAGACTGCAATTCGTACCACAACACAATTATACATTTCATCTTCAGTGTTTCTGAAAAAGTTAAACTAGCGACATGTTTGTAGCTAGCTTACGGAGCCCTTTAGAGGACGGCGAGGGAATTTATTTTCTGGAATAGACGATGGATAATTTATGTGACAAGTCCCACCCCTAAAAAAACTTGCCTTTAGGAAAATTAACCATGGTTGCACTATAGTGTAACTGCAGTAACCATGAGTGTAGTAACCATTTTTTTGTAAGAACCATGGATTCTAAATGTACCACAAATTAACCATGGTGTTGCTATAGTAACCATGTTTTTACTCTGTTTGTTTTTTTTAGGTGATTCTCATGAAATATGTCAAGAAAATGTCCTGGTCATATTTAACCCCAAATCAAAACAAAGTAAATTATTAAATTAAACAGTATCTTATCTTGCATAAAGAAAGGAAGCCAACATTTAGTACCATACAAATATTTTGTTGCATTGTGACATTATTTTCAGGACACTTATGTACTGTAGGGGTGGGTAAAAATATTGATTTCCCAATGCATAGCGATCTTCATTTGAATGATCTCGATATCGATATTCTTCAATTCCAGGATCGATCTTTTACTCTATTCGCAAGTCTCCACTACAATGAGAGGAAATCACTTGCATTTGCAACCAAATTCGCGCAATGTGACTAAAATGTATATATTTGGCATCTGGCTGGTAAATGTTTAGATTTCACTCAGCAGTAATTGTGTAGGATAGTGTAGGGCTGCAACTAACGATTATTTTGATAATCGACTAATCTAAAGATTATTAGAACGATTATTCGACTATTCGGGCGATTATTGCAACGATTAATCATTCGCTCTAAACCGACTATTCAGCTTGTGCCCCGACTTAAAAGGTTGTATTAAACGTGCTTGCTAACAATAAAGAGGACAAAATCATATTTTAAAAATACCTCTAAATGACATTCACTGAATTAAAGGGAAAAAATAATTTATATTAAGTTTAATTCAGTAACAAATTCACTGCAATAAATCCTATTATTATCAAGTGTTTTTGTCTTGTTTTCCATTTAAAATTGTCTAAAAATCCTTAAAACAAGATACATTTACTTGAGAAGCAACATATAAGATATATTTAGACTTGCTTTAAGAGAATGTATCTTAAATATAAGTGTATTTTGTATATAAGTGTATTTTTTTCACTTGGTTATACTTCTGCGAGTGCAGTAAAAACAAAATATACATATATTCAAGATCTATTCTCTAAAAGCAAGTCTAAATATCTTATATGCTGCTTCTCAGGTGAATGCATCTTTTTTTTAAAGTATTTATAGATATTTTAAAATATTAGCATTTTTAATATTATATTAAACATTCTCAGATAACAATTTTTTTCTTCTGCAGTATAGCTGCCAATGTAAATGTACGTTGTTTTAAAGGAGTTTTAGATATTTATATTGGAAAACAAGCCAAAACAAAAACAAATCAAAAACGTATTTTGTTGCCGTGTATAATGGGGCGAAGACTACCCCCTCTCACCTTTCTGTTCACTTCAATCCATCTTTAACTCACAAAAAAACAAACTCTCCCTTATTACTAAAGCTGCGTTTTGCCAATTTTCTTAACGATAAGAAATGCACAGTGACATATATTATGATTCAATAAGTTGCCATCGCGTTATAATCTAGCTGCATTAAGCGTGTGCGCTCGAGGGACGGGTGCCGTTTCAATCTCTCCCCCTTAGATCGGGACACTTCGCGCAACTCATAGAAGAGGCGCTGACCGCACAGAGAAATGACCGTTTCCTTATTATTTGAACTTTAATCAAGCTATAACACATTATAACTGCATTAAAGATGTAACGCCGGGGTGTTTCCTTTAAAGACGCTCGACACGCAAGTTTTGCTTAAGCTGAGCGTCAGCTCCGGCTCTGCATATTCCACAACAAGAGTGCTTCTGTATTTACTTATTTGGTGTTTTTGCATTATAATTCCCTCATACTTTGCGATCTACATCAGCTGAAGCTGTTTGGAAAGTTTAGAGTGCGTCTGGACTGTGAGATGTGTTTTCTTCCTCTCCTCAGTCAGGCGCGAGCTGCAGTGCTGCTCTTGTGTGCAGTCATTAGAGTTTCATATGATGTTACGTTAAGATCAAACGACTATTCGACTATTGTCGACGTTGTTGATAACGTCGACTAATCGTTTCAGCCCTAGTATAGTGGTGTATTCAGCAGTGAGATCCTTTCTCTGCGTGTTCAGAGTAAAAGTTGTTCCGTGTAATGTGTGTCCAAAGATGAGATCCACGCAACCATGTCATTTAATACTGTCTCTTTTAATACTCTTTCTGTTCTCTACAGTCAGTTGTTGATCATAAACAACAACAAATAAACATTTAATTCTAATCATGCATAGCACGGATGAGATAAAGCCATTTGAGTTCTCTCTCATTAACATGTGCTCATTTACAGACGCTTTTTACAGAAATGCTGATTTTCTTAAAGAGACAGTACAGGTTTTTTTGGCATTTGTTCAACAAATAAAATACTTGTAAAAAGTCAAATTGTGCAATTAAATAAAAAACATTTAACAAACAATAATATAGGAACTCTAATATCATATTTATTGATTTAATTCATGGATTTGTTGTTTTGCTGTAATGTGTTCAGATGTTTTACTTTGACTTTACCTATTGTTTTTGATGATGATTGTCATTACTGTAAAACATCATTGTTTTTTTTTTATTATGCAAGGATTTTTTAAATTAAAATCATCGAAAATGAAAGGCAGCTGCAAGATAGTGCTACTATAATGGAAATGTACTTTGCAATTTAAATAATGTACTTTTTTTTTTTTTTTTACATTGGAGTAGCTTTTTTGTGTCGGAGTAACGAGCATTGGGTGGTAAAAATGTGCTTAAATTTTATGAAAATAATGAGACCATGTAAAAAATCCTAATAGCCCTAAAACTAGGCTTCATTTTCTATATGCACAATATAATGACTTATTTGTTTCTTTTGATTTTGGAGTTAAAAATAGGACCAGGAAATTTTCTTGACAGGTTTATTACTATAGTTTTGGGTTTTTCTGTATTATTATTATTATTATTATTATTATTATTATAGTTTTACTATGAAAATCATATTTGCTGTATTTAAACCATGGTTAATTTTTGCAAGGGGTTTGATAAAGCTACTGTGTGGGATCACATGCCCCTGACTGTCACTGTAATGCAAAAACACACATTAAGTATGTACAACAGGATGGTATGCTTGCTATATCTCGGCCAAGCATTCACATCTGTGTTTGCAAACTTGCGTTAAGTATGTCTATTTTTCTGTCTGTCTGTTACCAACTGCTGTAATCATAACGAATGATGAGCTATAATTCCACAAAGCAAACCATCAATATGTCCCAGAATACTGTGTTTTTGGTACATATTTTTTTTTTTCTCTGACCTGGTCGGTTTGACCGGCGAGTCCTCCAGTGGGATTATGGGGTGGAAAGGGATGTTTTTGAGTCTCTCTGCTCTGAGCACTGCAGTGTAATTGAATCTGAAGTGCTCAACTCCCAGAACACACTGCACATAAGTGCAGATTTTGTGTGTGTTACCTCACGACTGCAGTTTCAGATAAACCTGATGCCTCCGGGTCTTCTTTGGTTGAATGAATGTTTCACATGTCATGTTGACTATGCATGAAGGTAGTGGAATAAATCATGTTACTGATATCATCACTGATATCTCTTCTAGTCTTTTATGGCTCAAAACACCATTTAACTTCAACATGTAATTTATCCTGCACATTTGCTCTACAGACATGATTGATTTCTCAAATCATGCAGCTTATGAAGAAGGGATTTAAGCCATATCTAGAGACTTTTGATTTGGACCAGTAAGCAATCACCCAAAACACCCCAGCAACCATCCAGAACATGCTATCAACCACTTAGGTTTGTTGTCATGTGATTATCTACTACCTTTGTGGTATCAGCATTGGTGCTTCCCTTTTTAACAAGCCATATTTACAAAAAACGTCAATGCATTAAGCCACATTCAGATAAGCCTGTCGTTAACACCACTGATTGTATGTTGGGTTAACCTTTAGCTGTGTATGTTAAGCCAGATTGCATTTTTATTGGTCAGATATTGCTCTTTCGTAGCTTAGCAGGTGATATAATGGATTTCTCAGTAGTGTTTCAGGGATTCGTCTCAGATAATTCACCTACGATTCTTTAGTAGAAATAAAAATGGAAACAAATGAGTCAATTCTTTACTTAGTGACATTTTAGAGCTAAAACTTGAATGTGGACAGCATAGTTTAGATTATTATTTTTGGAAGAATTTGATGAGAGTTCATACTGAGATCTCTGACTTTTGATTGCAGACTTTGGTATGAAATCTGAGCACATTGTGAGACATTTCTGATCTTTTCTGAAACTCTAAAGGAGACACGTGAGAACTGGGATTTTTATTTTTTTCCTGAGAAACATCTGAGAAGTTGGAGGCTTCAGCTAAAGTCTTCGTTTGCTCTCCATTTAATCTCATTGCTGTTTTGGAGAAACATTTGCTGTCCTCTCATTTTCTTTCCTGCAAGTAGTTTTAATATACTTAAAGCTACACCTTCAGCATTTTAAGCACATGTTTTTCTCTCTCAAGAAAATGGGCATGTCTGGTTTTCATGAAGCGTAGTAAGAATGCTACCAGTGTTCCCTGCTTCCAAGAATCATCTTTCCAAAAATGGCACCTCTGTTGCATAACAAAATTGAAGTATGTCACTGAAGAGCGGTTTTAGGAAAAAGGAAAACTCTTGTTTCTGTTTAATTAGCTGCCGCAGCTGGTCTTAGCTGGTTTAACCCTCCTATTGCATTCGGATCATTTTTGCCCTGGTAGATAATAATTTTTAATTACCACATAGTTTTTTGTACGGGAACCAAACTTGGAGACTTTGTCAAGACTATCAAAAAACCCATAATATATATATATTATTTTTATTTTTATTTTTTATTTTTTTTAGATTTTTATTGTTTTAGAGATATACAGTTGCAAGAAAAAGTATGTGAACCCTTTGTAATTATCTGGTTTTCTGTATGAATTGATCAAATGTGATCTCATCTTCATCAAAGTCACAAGTATAGACAAACACAATGTGCTTAAGCTAACAACACACAAACAATTACAATCTTTCATGACTTTATTGATCACATTAAACCCATTAAACATTCACAGTGCCACACGATTGGCTGAATCCCCTCTAAACCCCTCTTAAAACTAGCAAACAGACCAGCCTGACTAGACTTTGAGACCAGCTAACGTTATTTTAGGCTTTAAAACAAGCAGGGTTGTTACAGTGGAATAGTCTGATTTGACTACGTTTTCATCTGTGTCACACACTTATTCCCCTCTTCAACCATTTCATAATCTTTAACTCCATCTAAAGTTCACACAAGTGAATCTAGAACTTTCCATGTGTGTTTGTACTCCGCTGAACTGCATGTCAATGGTCACAGAGACAAAACAGCTCATGACTCGTGCAACACGTCAACAGTTGCAGAGATGCACTACCAAGAAAGATCCAATGTCACGTCTGGCATTGTTTGTCTGAAATGAGCACTCCTTGAAATAAATTACCCTGTCTGTAACCACAGAGCTATGCCGTTTGGCTGCTTTGATTATAGACTGCAGTATTCTTGGCCTTATATTTGCATTTTGCACATGAGCGAGTGCAAGTACAGGTGCACTTTTCCATCAGGTGTCAGGACGAGCACATCTGCGAGGGCTAAAATGCGTTAGAGCGCCACCTACATTTCAGATCGGCATTTTGTGACAGAAGGTGATTGAGGAAATATTCTTTTTTTCTATTACTTGCTGCATTCTAGTGGAATAAAATAAGACTTTTTGGAGGAAGATAGGGTGAACAGAACCAAAATAACATGTTTACATCCATATATATATATATATATATATATATATATATATATATATATATATATATATATATATATATATATATATGGATGAGGTACAGGGGGTGGATTGAGGTCCCGGGTCACTAAAGACCCAAGGTATGCATTAAAGGGTTAATATGCAGAATTAAGTGCAGCTATTCATAGGTTGACTTCCAGAAGATTGTAAACACTGACTCTGTGGCAATTTCAACATTGCTCTGTTTGTTTGTATGTCAACTTCTGATTTATCCAATGGAGTGAGTTTGGAGCGGGACTATATATTTGTTGACCAATGAAGGACTGTGGAAGTGTTTGGGAAATCTGTTGTTATTTTTGCAATTCCTTTTGGTGCTGCTGGTGGGCGTACATACTACAACTCCCCTTTAAAATCAACATTAAACGGTGTTCGCAACCCATTTTTCATCTGAAATGTGACATATATATATATATATATATATATATATATATATATATATATATATATTTGATATTCATTGAGAAAGATTGATTGGATCATGAAAAGTGACATGAATGTTGGTGTGGATGAGTTGAAAAATAAGAGTGTTTTGTTACGCAAGTCGAAAACAAAAGTTGTTTCAGAGGCGGAGCTAGTTTTTACATTTTTAATTAATGATTATGAAGACACGTGCACTGATAAATCTTTCACAGTAAACCAGGAATGTGTATTAAAGTCAATGGTCCATTTTTATTTTATGTTGACTTCAATTATTGACATTTATTTTCTTTAAAGGTATATTTCACCCAAAATTGAAAATCCTGTCTTTATTTACTCACCCTCATACCGTTTCAAACCTGTATGAGTTTATTTCTGCTGTTGAACACAAAAGGAGACAATAGGCAGAACGTTTGCCTCAGTCACTATTAACTTTCACTGTATGGGGGAAAAATTAAGCAATGAAAGTGAATGATGACTGAGGCCATTAATCCCTTGCATTCTAAACTAGTTTCCTTAATAAGACAAAATTAGAAACAGCTGTGTTCTTCTCTAACTATATAACAGAATCTGTTCCAGAACTACAGTACACGGAACTGACTGGAAAGACTCTCTTAATCAATAGCTTTCTTTATCTTGCATCTTGTTGTGTCTGTGGAGGTTCATACTGCCAGAGGCAAAGAGGAGGAGACGTTAACTCCTGTGTGCATCGAGGACGGCCTATGGGTGGAGTTGGCTGCTTCCTTATTTGGAGGAAGGCTGGTCACATGACCAACCCGGTGTCCAAGAGATAGGAGCACAGCTGAGAACTTCGTACCACAACTCAAACAAGGCACCACAGAAGGAGAGCCACACAGACAGACGGAGGTCTGTTTGAGATAAAAGGAGAAATAGACGCTCTCACTGAGAGGTGCATGGTGAGAAAATGCCCACCAACTTCACTGTAGTCCCTGTGAATGATGGCAGAAAGTCCTCTCAGGAAGATATTGATGAAAACAACGTCTTGAGGGAAGAGGATGAAGAAACTGTAGGTGAGCTGAACCCTCGGGGAATTTTCTGGAATCTGGTGTGTGTATACAAACACAGCACTGCTGGATGTGTAACATGCTGCTTCGGGTTAACCAAACGAGTCACTGTACGGAGTTGGTCTATATCTATTTTTTACTCTTTTCACACGTGTTGTGATAGTAGTGGGTTTGGTTTTGTGCTTTATATTGGTTGTTTGTTCATTTAACACTTCTGTCAGTGTCTCAACATTGGATCTCAACACTGAATCTAGTGAATAACTAGGATTGGGAATCGTAAGGAATTTTACGATTCCGGTTCCAGTAACGATTCCAGTCATTCTTTTATAATTATTTAGAAATGAGAAATGCAATTCTTATTGCATTTACTACCCTCTGCTCTCTGTTATCAAATAATGAGATCATTTCAGATTTGTACAGAGCGGATATAACCAATCAGAAATAAATGTAATACAGTTCTTGTAAAAAGTGTGTTTGCAGACTTTTTAGAGACATAAATACAATCCACTAACAGATCCTTACTTTTATTTCAAATAAAGAAATCTAAACCAACATGAAATGTGATGGCATATTTCATTAATTCAATTATTATTTTATTAAATTCCTCTTATTACAACAAAACTTGTGTATCTTCAGTTATACATTGTGATATGAACAACCAGTCAGTAACTGCACTGCTTGATTTAAGTCTCACAGCTCATCATTAAATAAACAGTAACAGTTCCAGACACAGTTTAGACTGTGTTTTGTAGCCTAATGTGGCACTTCAGGCTTGTGAGACTTCAACAATTCTTATTTAATTTCGAGTTGGACATTCATAACTTGCACATCAGTCTTGTATACCGGAAGCACCATATATTTTGCGCTGTTGATTCAAAAGAACCGGCTCCTTTGAATAATTATTTCGGGAATCGAACTGTCCCAGAAGCGCATCTGTTTCACGCTGTAAAAAGAGCCGGCTCAAGACTCGTTCGATTGGGAATTAAATACACTGGTAGACCTGTGTGTTTTAACGCTGCAGAGTCAGTCGAGGGCAGCACTGCTGTAGAGATACGCTGCTGGAAACACTGTCAGTGTATTTGAGGACGGTGTTCCAGCCACATCGGCGGAAAATTACACGCTGGAGCTGGAGTTAACGGAACCGAAAGTCACGAAGATCATACGATTCCGGTCATTTTTAAAGAATGGTTCTCAGTTCCAAACCCTATCAATAACTGCCCGTTATTATACATAAATGACAGCATGAGGCTATTTATACATCCATTGGTGCACTTTAACCCGGCATCAGTTTCCTTTCCTGTGCCAACTAGATCATATATTTAATATATTTTTAATGACTTTTCTGGCAATATAACATGCTACATTGTGAATATCACAATGATTTTAATGTGCTTTTTAGTTGGCCAGTAAGTTACCTAAAGACTTTATTATTTGTCTAATGTTGCGATCTTTTCTTGTCTCGTGACTTGTGTGAAGACAGAGATGTTTTAATAGCATCTCTGGCTGAAAGTGGTGTTTTTTATTTCAATTTGCTAAATATTGCAAGATGAGCAAGAAGTAAAGCAGACAAAGTCTATTTATTATTTATTTACTATTTATTGTCATTTTTTATATTTTCAGTTATTTTGTGTTCATTTAGTGAAAAACCGTGCGGAAAACATGCTAAGTATTGCAAGAAGAGCAAGAAGTAAAACAAAATATTTAAAATCTAGTTAAAAATAATCAAGGCATGTTTTCCACACAGTTTTCAGTGAATGCACACAAATTGTTTTATATTTAATTGTTTAATGATTAAATGATGAAATAACGAAAGTTAACTAAATAAATCTCCAGGGTTTGAGTTGGAACCACAGACAAAACTATTTTCTTGTTACTCAAAAAGGTTCGCTGAAATCTCCGTGTGGCATTTTAATAAAAATTAAAAAAGTTTCTGTAAAAACATAATTGCATATATACTGTATATAAGGAATGTCGTAAAATATCGATACATTAATTATTGATTATCAAGATGTTTTTGAGGCATCGTTATATTAACATTAGATGACATTTAAACTAGAAGCCTAATTTGTGTGCTTTCCAATTCACAGTCAGTTGGCCTTGCATTTAATGTAGTGGTAATAGCTTTGGGAGACCACAAGAGGGTGATATAACATTCCCTGTAGCCGGTTGCACTACGGACGAGAAGTGCCACGTAGCGTATAGGACAAGGCATAGGTATCACACACAGAACGTTTCGATAAGGTGCGGGTGGCAGTCCAAAGTTGTGAATCTAGTAAACATACACACAAAAAGTTACAAAGGTTATTGTACTTCAAGAATAAACAAAGTGACATTGATGAGTTTGCAGGTTAGTGAAACTGGTGTAACTGCGCATGATTAACAATTAGAAATGGTGACGTTTATTATGCTATTTCTCTGTATGTGGCCTTGAAAAGGTTTCATTCAAGCTGCCAAACCACAAAAAGACATACTTGTAACTGAAAATACATAGTGTAGGCTATATGAAAGATACATAAACACAATGTATATTATCCAGTGATGGCTAGAGTAAATAATCTATGTCTTTTGATAATGATTTCTGTCAAATTTAATGGAAAACAATGCGAGATGCACTCTGTGGCGCTGCAGAATTTTGAGCAGCCTCCTGAGCCATAGCTGGGCGTCACCGACAGACATCGAGAAGCCCTATTTATATCTGCAAAAATGCCAATATAGATTGATAATTATGGGGAAAATTTTCTGATTATCGATGCATGAAAAAGGCATCGATCCCAATCCTAAAATATATACAGTGTGTGTGTGTGTATGTGTGTGTGTATATATATATATATATATATATATATATATATATGTGAGTAGAGGTGTGCAGCGAAGCCATTATCTGTATTTGTATCTGTATTCGGATAGAACCGGGTGTGGGCGGGGCTTAAACCGGAAGTACGTCAAAACTAAATGAAATGCCCAATTTTAAATGTTACTCTTACATATATAGTTTCTATTAATAAAATATGCCTTGAATATGCCTTTTCATAATAATAGCCTAATAATAATAATTATTATTTTTATTATTTAAAAAAAAATATATAAATACAAGGTTTAGGCTATAAATAAATACATGAGAATCACGTGTGAATCGTGTGATACATTAACATAGACATTTCAAGAAGTGGAAAGTCTATATGATGTCGTATCTTAATGTTACACTTGATAAGCTTCAGACGCGCACAGTTAACAGAGACCGCAGAGTCGAGACCGCGCCCATCCGACCTGAAATCACATTGTGCGCATTTTCATTCATAAGGTTTACACATTATAAATATTGACTGCACAGATTCATAAATTCTTTGTAATTTTGGATATGTTTATTTAAAATGTCGCTTTATCCTTGTGCCTTTTGGATAATCAGTCATATGAATATTTTGTATATAATTCGAATGAATTCATTATTCGTTTTGAAGTAATTATTCGTGCCTTTCCTAATAAGGTGTTCGGCTGTTATATTTAAAAATAATGTTTTAAATATCTAAATATTTCTATATACTTAAAATATGTCTCTTTTTGGTCAACTTTAGTTTTGGTAAATTTTACGTTTACACTTGTTTTTCTTAACTCATTTTTTAAACTCATATTTTTCAAATAAAAATAAAATATAATTTTTATATATGTATATTTTGTTATATTTATATTTGTATTATATTATGCAATAGTAAAACATTTCTTTCCTAATTTCTTCACTTTCACACATTTTAATGCTCTGGTTAAACCCACGAGCCCTTATTTCTCATAAAGCAAAACCTTTGAGATTTCGTTTCATAATTTTATCACACCACAGAAATAGAGTAAGTGTGCGTCTCGTCTTTGTCACTGTGTGTCATTAACACAGCGTGTATGAACCAGGAACATTTGCCATTACACGATAGTTTAAAGTGAAACCGGAGTGCTTTGCGTTCACTATCAAAGTTTATACTTGCTCGTTTATATTTTTGCGGGAGTTCGGCGAGAGCCTCTTCTGACAGCACGCGCATCAGATCGCTTCACGCCCTCTTCCGGACAGGAGCTTGTTGACCTCGGCTGTGTGGCTCACACTAACGTGCCGTTCATGGCATTTATACAGTATATTCACAAAAAATTCCCTTATTTGGGCATTCAAATGTGATTGGAATTTGAATGCCCAGTAATCACTGTTGTCTCAGATAACCGCGGTTAGATCAAATAACCGTGATCAGACAGTTATTTAATAATGGCGACAGGCCTATATATATATATATATATATATATATATAATATATATATATATATATATATATATATATATATATATATATATATATATATATATATAGTTGTGTATAGGGATGCACGATATATATCGGTGGCGATATATTCTTGGCCGATAACGGGGAAAATCTCAATATTATTATCGCGCCGATAATGGAATTGCCGCCGATAGTTTCATGAGGCAATAAACGAAACACGACAAAAACGTATGTATGTTACATGGGGGCAATCGTATTCATTTATTACTTCATGAAACATAAACAGAATGTGGGAAATAGCACATCGCTACTTACATTGCAGCATTGTGATTAAAGCAAGTCCAAGCACAACCTAAAACGGCACATTTAATAATTTCATAAGTTATACAGTAGAACTGTCTCAGATGGGCGTTGTAGCAAGCGTCTGTAAATGAGACGTGCATAAGCACATTCATTACACACACAAACCACCGCTGCACTCACAGTCCGGCTGCCGGCACTAATAATACAATATGTATACAGAGATTAGGGTTTGTTTTGTGTGTTTTGTTGTTTAATATTTGTTACATGCAGTTTATCGCCTCATTTTGGTTACAGCTGTTAGAAGTTCAATATTCTCTCTCTGTGAGCGAGTCACCAGGATTACCGTAAACACCTATATAAATGGGCACCATAATTTATGCAAGCGCATTATTATTTATTTCTCATTTAAATCAGCATACATCTGTAATATAGGCACATGGAGGGTTCATGTTACATCCGTCAAACCTTAAATAGCAGTCCAAATTCCAAGCTTTTAAATGACACCTATTTTAAAATGAGAAGCTTTTAATGAATTAGCAAGCAGTTCCAGGTTGAAGGATGAAAATTATTATTTATTTTTTTTAATATCGGTTATCAGTATCGGCCACAATGAGCTGTGAGTTATCTGTATCACCCCAGAAATTCCATATCGGTGCATCTTTATTTGTGTATATAATAAGGTTTTTGTACTTGAGAATGAACAAAAGAACAAAGTGACGTTGATGAGTTTGCAGGTTAGTGTATGAAACTGGTGTAACTGTGCAAACGTAATGATTAGATATAGCGACGTTTATTATGCAATATCTCTTTTCTGATTATCAATGCGTGAAAGAGGCAGATATATTTACAACTCAAACCCTAATTATTTATTTAGTCAAATTTTGTTATTTCATCTTTTAATCATAAAACAATTAAATATCACTGATACTTTTAAATGTAATTTTTTGTGCGCATTTACCAAAAACTGCAAAAAAACAAAAACAAAACATGCCTTGATTATTTTTTAAACTAGATTTTGTATTGTTTTACTTCTTCTTCTTCTTCTTCTTCTTCTTCTTCTTGCAATATTTAGTTGAAATAAAAAACAAAAAACAAACATTTGAAGGCATTTCAGAGCAAACACATAAATATCGAGATTTTTCCAACCTCTCAGTGTAATAGCAACCTTATGCTGTGTGATTACAACAGGTCATTGAGTGCGTCTCTGATGTGCATCTGCTAATGAACTTCACCAAGCGAGTGCTCCAAAGACTGATTGTCTGCTGTTGTTTCACGATGCACCAGCCAATCTCTTTCCTCCTGCTAATTACTACCATGGCTTGCAATTACGACCCAAATTTTACAGACTCATTAGAGGAATAGGAGGCACGTTAAAGGTTATGTAATCTGGCAGGCTTCTGTGTTGTGCAACGGCTTTGAGATGGAGAAGGACTCCAGTTCAGTGCTATTGATTGGTCCTGTAGCGTGTTTCCTGTTGGTTCCCGCTGGTGGGAGTTTAGACACCACCCTTCATGTTCATCTAATCTCAGGAATAGAGTTGCACTTGGTATTTATTCCTTTTTGGACTGTACAGAGAAAGGTCACAGTCCACAGTGTCCAAATACGGTTGATTTTAGGCCGCTTGACAGGGAGGAAACTTCCAGCAAACTTCCAATGGGACCAGAAGATGTCTTAAATTATAAACTATAAGTTAATCTAACTGCCCAGAGTCATCATCAAGGGGAGAAGGAAGGGTCATTGAATATTGAAAATAGGAGGCCTATGAGTTAAAAAGGTTGAGAACCACACTAGTCTAGCATCTCCATTTAAACCTCAAAAGCTTCCATAGATATAAGAGGCTCTCACTTCTTGCGTTTCTGCCTGCTTGCATATAACTGGGATAAAGAACTGTGCTGAACATCTGTATCCAATTTTTTCAGAGCTCCACCCATGAAAAACACAACGTGAAATTTAATAACAGGGTAACTGTAACCCCGCTCAACATGCGCTTTAGCTGCTGCTCGAGTCTGCGAGAATAAACACACAGTTACATGGACTTTTGTTTGGATGGCTATAAAATGCATGTTCGTTAATGTGGATCAAATAACAAGGTGATTATGATGCCATAAAAAACAATGCGACCACTCGAGTAAGCGTTTTATCACACTAAAATAGGCAGTACAGCAGAACAACAGGTTTGGGTTTTGATGTCAGTCAATGTTTCCCATGTTGCTTTATGCTGATTCAGCAGTGTGTGACGTAAGTTGATGATTAAAAACATCCACGTTCAAGTGCTCCAATAGCAGCATATTTAAATGGCACAACAGCCTGTGCATATGATTACCATTGTTAGTAGATCTTTAAATATTATTTTGGATGATTTTTACACAGTAATTCATGATTCCATCTCAAACACTGCTTGATTAATGTGGCACTTGGGATGTAGTCATTGTTTGGTGTCTTTTTAAGTTGCAGTGTATAATCTCTACTCCACTTATGGCACCAAATGGATTTGCAGTATGTTTGTTGATATGGAAATATTGGCTCAACCAATTGCATGTGTTTGTGGCGAGACTACTGTATGAAATCAGTTGTTAATTTAGATTTGAAAAAAAAAAAAACACCAAACCAAAATGTTGTTGAGCGTGTAACTCCTCCTGCAACTTTTCTGCAAACAACATCAATGATACATCAAATTTTCAATGCGATTTTCGATTGCCAGATGATAAAATGGGCTAAAATATCTCACTGATTGAAGGAAGGACACTGTTTAGAGATCAGAATTTCATAGAGACCTGAGGTAGGCTGTTTTGACGTAGGCCAGTAAGTAATCACCTAGCAACCACCCAGAACACCCTAGCAGCACCATAGCAATGTGTTAAAAGCCACTCAGAACACCTAAGCAAACACCTAGCAACACCTTAGTAAACACCCTCACAGCTGCATAGCAACATGTTAAAACCCACTCAGAACACCTAAGCAACCACCTAGCAACACCTTGGCAAACACCCTCACAGGTGCAGAGCAACATGCTTAAAACCACTCAGAACACCGTAGCAACCCCATAGCAATGTGTTAAAACCAATCAGAACATCCAAGCAACACCTTGGTAAACACCCTCACAACTGCATAGCAACATGCTAAAAACCCCTCAGAAAAACTTAGCAACCCCAAAGCAACACGTTAAAACCCACTCAGAACACTTAAGCAACCACCTAGCAACACCTTAGCAAACATCCTCACAAATGCATAGCAACATGCTAAAAATCGCTCGGATCACCTTAACAACCCCATAGCAACGTGTTTAAACCCACTTAGAACACCCAGGCAACACCTTAGCAAACACCCTCACAACTGCATAGCAACATGCTAAAAACCAATCGGTACACCTTAGCAACCCTGTAACAATGTGTTTAAACTCACTCAGAACACCCAAGCAACACCTTAGAAAACACCCTAACAACTGCTAAAAACACTCTGAACATCTTAGCAACCCCATAGCAATGTGTTAAAACCCACTCAGCTCACCTAAGCAACCACCTAGACACACCTTGGCAAACACCTCACAGCTGCATAGCAACATGTTAGAAACCATTCTGAACACCTTAGCATCCCCTTAGCAATGTGTTAAACCCACTCAGAACACCCAGGCAACACCTTTGCAAACACCCCAACAACTTCATAGCAACTTGCTAAAATCCACTCAGAACACCTTAGCAACCCCATTGCAACTTGTTAAAAGCCACTCAGAACACCCAAGCAACACCTTAGAAAACACCCTAACAACTGCTTAGCAACATGCTAAAAACCACTCAGAACACCTTAGCAACCCCATAGCAACTGGGCAGTTGCCAAAACACTAGCATTGCTACATCTTTTGCATGTCTTGCGATTTCTCTGAAAATGTAAAAAAAAAAAAAAAAAAAAATTTGCAATTCTGTTTGGTGTTTGGTGCTGCTAGTATGGCAGAAATTACACAAAGTACCTTTTAAAATAATATAGTTTTTATCTTATTATTAAAATCCAGATATTTTGTTGGTAAATGTGAGGAGATATTGTTTAAGGCATAGAGAGGACCTTGAATGTCCAATAATGACCTGTCTATCTCTTCTACATGGAAGTGAAGGAGTTGAACAAACGGAGTTGATCTCAAAGGCATCTTAAGATCAGTTTCCCAAACACTCAGATGATCCTCCCTCATTAAACACCGTCTGCTCATGTGTCAATTATCAGTTACAAAACCACGATATCCAGGAAAAGAATGGTCGGTCTAGAATTCCTGCTTTCTAAAGAGTTGATTGTTTGTGTCAGACTGAAACAGATTAAAAAAGGCAGAGAATGTTGTTTGAGGAAAGATTGTTAGTGGAGCATGCTGTTAAAATGGGAGAATATCTGATGTTGTTCTTTTCCTAGTTGAGGATATGCTTGAACCTGAGCAATGTGGCATATCAGAGCCAATGTTATTAAATCAAATAAATGTCTTAGTTTAGACTCATTATTAGATACATTTATATCATTTGACTCTCATAATGTAATGCCTGAGCCATATTTCACCCCAAAATAAGACAGATTTGAAGATGAAGCCTATTTGTAAGACTTTTGCATTGTCATTTTTTATATATATATATATAACATTTTATTTTATGAATCATAAAATTTTACATAAATTTAATATGTATAACATTATTATTATTATTATTATATTTAATATTACTTAGTTTTTATCCTCATTATAGTAATTATAATTTGTCTTAACTGTCATGAAAATGTCACAATGCAAAAAATGTTGTGCATTTTTAAATTAAAATCATCCAATAAACATAATTAAATTATATGTATATAACATTATTATTAATATGTTTTATATTTAATATTACGTTGTTTTTATCATCATTATAGTAATGATAATTTGTGCTGAATTGTCATGAAAATAATGTCACAATGCAAGAAATGTTAGTGAGTGAATTTGTTTTTATTAAAATCATCTAATAAATATATAATTAAATTATATATGTATATAACATTATTATTACTATTACTGTTTTTTATAAATAATATTACTTTGTTTTTATCCTCATTATAGTAATGATAATTTGTGGTTAATTGTCATGAAAATAATGTCACAATGCAAAAAATGTTACTGAGTGATTTAAAAAAAAAAAAAAGTAAAATCATCTAATAAATATATACTTATATATATATAAAACATTATTATTACTACTAATATTTTTTATATTAAAACAATTCTAATGGTCCAATAGGCCTCATCATCATATTGGCACTCTTGGAAGTTTTTGCAAGATTTTGTTCTATTTGGATTCATTTTTCAAATTTGTGTTTTCCAGCACAGCTTCCCATGACACAATAAATTGATCCATAGACCTCCTCCTGTCATGTCACAGAGGTCTTGCTCTCTCCCCCAGACCACAGACGACTGTAAAACCACCCAGAAGTGGAAAATGTAGAAATACTCCCGTGTGTGCATTATGTGTGTCAGTGTTCACACACCACACCCCTTTTACACAATCCCACTGCCTGCAGCTGCGTTCACATGAGAGAATAAACCCAGAGCCATGCATTCCTCTGCTCTACAACTGTACAGTAAATACATTAGATAAATCACCACTCTGTTTTTGATTTCATAATTTCTGATAGTACATTGTGCAATGCTCCTTTGACATATATATGAATCCCTTAAGGGTGTAGTTCACCCAAAAATGAAAATTCTGTCATTAACTCATTCTGATGTCATTGCATATCCATTTGCTATAATTTCTTCCCGTAGAACACAAAGGAGAAGCTGAATGTTCCTCTTTTTTCATACAACCAAAGTCAGTGAGGACAGAGGCTGTCGAGATCCAAAAAAGACTCCACCATTAACCCTTTAAGCTTGAGAAAAAAATAATTGTCAAAATATTAATAACTATAGTCTTGACCAACACAAAATAGGTATCGTTTGAAAGCTTAGAAGCTCTACTTTACAATATGTATGCATTAGGACCAAAACTGAACAACTGCTTTGAAATTTGCAGACATATTAGAAGTGTTCCGTTTTGATAATTTATATAACAAATTGCACTACATATTATTGTAATCAGTAAAAACACAAACTCAACAAATAGCCATGTCTTATATGTTGCTAGAAAGCTCTCAAACAGTAGAATACAACCAGCCTATTTGTTTTACTCAGAGACAAAAATATAGCATATAATAGCTAAGTATATGTCTTTGACAATTATGTTGGTATTGCTTATATGCTGCGTTTATGCTTATAACTTCACGAAAAATAACCGGAACATAAAATATCACATACCATTACTTAGAGGGGGTGATTATCTTTCAAACGAGACCACGATAATCCACATGAAGCACAATGTTACATATGACCACCAGGAGATGGCACCAAATACATGACACAGACTCAATGATGACTCAAATGACACAGAATGAAACTCATTCTGTGAAATCACATTACTAAAATCATGTCTTCATGTTATGCAAACCTTTAGTCATTGTTGTGTTTGCATGTGTAATTCGTTCTTATGTAAAATTATTATGTTTTATATGTTTGAAGAGGCTTTTGGACACTATGATAAATTATTTTTGTAATGCTATAACTTTTGATTGCTTTGTCGTATCAACACACAGTTTTTCTCAGATACAGTTGACATGATTGGAAACAAAACAAAAGCAGTTTTTTAGAGCCACCTTATTTACACCCAGAGATCTATAATGTCAAATTAGAATTCAGAATTTATCATAATCTATATCATTGAAAAAATTAAAAAGTTTTCTTTACAGTGATACCAAACACTTCACCCTCCTTGTTTTTGTTTGTTTTTGTTTTTAGTTATAAGCCTTTAATTTTGAGTATGCCACTGAAACAGGAAATCTTTAAAAACACTTTCAGAACTTAAAGGTTTAAAGTAGTCCATATAACTTTTGCATTACATTCTTTTTGAAACCATTCAGTAGCTTTGTGTGAGGAAAGGACTGAAATATAGTTTTTTTATTAATGGAAAACCTTCCCCTCTGCTGCATATATTGATCTGTTTCTCACCCACACCTATCATATCACTTCAGAAGTCTGATTTAACCACTAGAGTCTTATTATAGTCTAATTTATGCTGCCTTTTTGTTAGTTTTTGTAGTTAGGAGCTTTACAGACTTTGCCACTATGAACTGAGTGAAGATTTTATTTAATTTTTTTTCTGTTGTTTCATGGAAAACGTAACAGCATACAGGTTTGGAACGACATGAGGGTGAGTAAATGATGACATCATGTTTTGGGTGAATTATTCTTTATATGAACTTAATATGGGCAATCAAGGAATCACAATAAGTGTGCTTTCTAGTGAGTTCTGAAATGAAACGAAAGAAGACATGGTGTGTTTGGATTTATAAAGCCAGCAAGAAGTGATTGAAATCTCTTGAAGAATTTCTATTAGGCTTGTTGAGCAAATTTGAGTTCTCGCTGGTGTGTTTTCATACAGAACACAGTACTTCCTGTTTCCTGGCAGGCCATGCCTGCTGTGCTGTCCACCATGTGCTTTGGCTGATAAGACGCTGTGTGTGTTCCCCTTTTGCTCTGACACATTGAATGGTGACCTGGCTGTCTGACATCCATCAGCGGCCACTTCTCTCTTTGCCTGCTGTAATTCCTCGGGAAAACCGCTGAATGTTTGAACAGTCAGTTTTACTGCCTGTAAGTCTGACATTAAATAAACAAACAGTCTTTGACTGTTGCGCTGTGATGCACTGTTTGTTTCTGCAGGAGCGTCACGGTTTAGATTCTGTAGGGACCGTTTACTTTTTATGCATTTTGGCTGTTCGTTTACACGACAACAGTGTTTTGGGGCCTGAAAACGCAAACTTTTGAAAACGTGTTTCAAAGTGCACGTTTTTGAAAACGATGCCGCTATCGTCTCCGTGTAAACATACAAAAACGAGAATTTGTGAAAACGATGACGTCATGCACACGTGTATTACGTGTTCAGTCTATAGGCATGCTTCAAAACAACGCACGAGACATTCAAAACTACAATGGCGGACTACAGGACTGTGTTTGTGCTGCTCAAGATTTTTTGTTTATTGACGCTTCTCCAGCAAAGTGTAGATTTACTGCATCACTACTATGACCAGCGATCGCCATCTTCATTGTTCGTATTCACCGCTCTGTGGAAGAATGCTTATGTGCGCAGGCGCGTAGTGTTTCTTTACAAAGTGACATTGCAACTACTGGCCTGGCATGCGTAATACAGCGTTTTTAGTCGTTTTCGCGGATCCGTGTGAACGGGGATTGTTTTGACAACGTTGTTGTCTGTACGCGAAACTTTTCAAAAACTCAAAGGAAAAACGTTTCCGTATTTAGTACATCGTTTTTGTGTAAACGTACCCTTATAGAAAAGAACTGCAACTTTTAAAAACGTGTCTGAGTCATCTGCAATCTGTTTTATTAATTGCGATGTGTCTTGCTTTTTTAGCGTGAAAACATGTTCAGTCTGAACGGTCCCTTAGTCTTCCTCACTTAGTGTTAGTTGAAGTATACTAATCAGTGGTGTTTTTTGACTTGGGCCAGAAAGCAATCACCCAGAACACCCTCGCAAATGAAAAACATCTAGTTTTTATAAGTAGTATGATAAAACAGTATTGGAAGGCATCAGTGGAGTCTAAAGTTTGCTCAAGCGCACAGGTTATTTATACAAAGTGCCAATTAGTCCTACTCAATTTCAAGTCTGAAATCTAATTTTAAATGGCCAGTCATGCTGAGTTTTTTAGCAATTTTGTGGACTTTTTTGTGTATCTGTAATATTAACCCTGACTTCAAGACATTAAAATAAGGTGGAGCACGTTCTTGGGTCACTATGGCGACATCACACTTTAAAAACACATTAATTGTGTATATGCCTCTCATCATCATTAGAATGGCAATTTGAAACCGCTCTCACATTATTGATGATGTTAGGAAAATGAAAATGGAGTTTTCACACAAATACTTTCTTCAAGTTGAATTAGTGTTGCTTACAAAGTATAATTTTAAAGCGCAACAGTGCCCACTTTTTCAGCCATCTTTGTTCTCGAAGTGTTTCTCCCTTTCAACTTTCCTATAGGGATTTCATAAAAGAGTTGTAAGCCATTAACCAAACCAAACAGCTCTGAGGTTAATCACAACATAACAAAGTTTTATTTGAGGCATAAAGGACTGTGTACTTAACGTCTTTAATGAGGGAATGAATGAACTGCAGTCTCATGAAGCAAAAATGATGGAAACGTAAAACTTTTGATATAAAGTTGTTAATTACAAGTATAGAAAGAATATGGGCCCTATTTTAAGAGCGCTAGCGATAAGCTGTGGTTTTGGTATTTTTGTGCAAGCATGCACTATAGGTCTAGGCGCAAGTGGATTTGGTGAAATTGCACGCGCAACGCGCTAATGGGCTGGTTCAAGTGCAATTTAATTCTGAGGTTCTTCTCCGGTATCCTCTGCATTTTATTATATAGTCCATTCACTGTCCAGCACAAGCAATACAGACAAAGACAGCACATTTATAAGAAGTTTGTAGTGTAAATGGACTGTATGCAATTAATTAAAAGAATAGAAATATAGACTCACGTTCTTTTGTGCATTAACTGAGTCCTTGTTGAATGTCAGGCATATTTCTATGACAGTGACACGGTCCTTTTATACGCACGGAAAATGTGGTTATCGTCAGGATTTACAGTAGATTTACGTTCTGTTAAATTATAGAGAATGTAAGTATTATTAATCATTGTCATCTACTGACACAAATCATGGCTAGTATTAACAGTGATTGTATCAGATCACACTTCACACACACACACACACACACACACACACACACACACACACACACAAAATCAACCAAAAATATTTCTAAATTCAAATACACTTCAAATGAAACAAAAATATAATCAAAATAACGAAATGTTAAAAAAAATATCAGACCAAATCCAAAAATTTTACTATATTCAACTTCTTCCACCGACCCCTTTTGCAGTGACTTAAAAATCACTTTACGACAACAGGTGGAAAAATACCATTACAAATTAGATTATTAATACAATTGTAAAGATAAACATATCAATAATAATTGAAAAATAAACCATGACTTAAAGATAGTTTGACACAAATTTCATAAATATTTGTTTTATAAAACAACCATATTTTTAGAGTTTGGACATGAACTGAATTTCTCATGAAAATAGCAAATTCCACTTTGCGCCACTTCATTAACGTATAATAACCTACAGTTTGCGCGCATGCGCCCACAGATAGCGCAGACACTCCCACCCACGCCCACTTGCGCTTTGCACTGGCGAGAATATTGCACTTAAAATTAATGCACTCATGAAAATTGGATGAGACGTAGTGCACGGTTGTAGCGCATAGCGCTGTGCTTTGTGCACTCATGAAAATTGAGCACTATTTTAAAATTTTACAGCAAAATGTTCAGATATATACAAATATATAAGTAGTTTGAGAGTGTAGGGCAGTGGTTTTTTTCGGTTCACGCCCCACTTTGTAACAAGAAAAACTTTTAGTTAACAAGTATCACATTTTTCATCCGTGAAACACAAGATTGAGGCATTAAAGGATCGTGAAGGCACCTTAAAAGTTGTCTATAACACTCGTGCTCCCATTACAATACCTCCGCACCCCTATGGGGTGCGTCCCACACTTTGAGAACCACTGGTGTAAGGAGAGCGACTCGATTGTGTCATTCACAGTGCATCATGGGAGTGGGTGGTCACTGCAGAGCTATTTGATGTGGTTTGTTTTCTGCAATTCTCTGATTGGTAGATCATTTCTCTTCAGGATCATGGGTTGTGTTATTCTTAACCAGTAACCACCTAGCAACACTCACTTGTTTGTCATAGGTCCATTTAAAGTTCAGGTAGTTCTGTTGGATGTTAGTTATCAGGTTGTTGTTGTATTTGATAGATGAGTGTGAACAATGATTTACACTTGTTGGTCAGTCCAAGAATATAATAACAAACTAGCACATCTTCTCTACATCTGCTATTTAATAACCGTGATAATTACAGCCTTGCAGAATGAAATACTTACTTAAGAATACTCATTGAATACTGCCCAGTATAGTGTATATTGCCTATTTTTATAAAGTGTATGTGAAACAGTTTGCATCGTGCAACGTTAAACGTTTCAGACAGTTACATCGTTGTCACCTCATCAAGTTGCATGCATGCTACAGCGAGTGCCGTGCTGCTGTCATCTTGGAAATAAAAAAAGTTATTTTACATTTTTTAAATCGCAAATTAAATGTCATGTTTCCAGTCTGATCAAATTATGATTTAAAAGAGATTTATTCTGGTTCATTCATCACATTTGGCTGTTCCATGTATACAGAATATTTGCATAATGTGCACACTATAAATACTGCAGAGATAATAATATTATGATTGCATGCTGTTTTGAACATGTCCTATATTCAAATATTGAAATTTGGGTTAATCTGCTGACACCATTGACATAGGTTTTTAAAGTCAATCTAGTATTAGTTTAGAGTTTTTATTAAAAATGGATTTCAAACATCTTATGTAGATTTTTAGCTGTTTTTAACCTTGATTTTGCCATGAAAATAGCCATAGAAGCTGGCATGGTGTTAAAACACACAAACACAGTAGGTGAGACAGGTTTACAGCACATCCATCAGTCCTCAGTGACTCGCTGACCCCCTCTGGTGGAGTCCACATTGACAATCAGGTCTTTAAAATCTAATTTAAACCTGGAAATAAAAGTTTTATTTTGAACGTCTTAAAACATATAAGCGTTATAGAAGTTTATGCACTATTTCTAGGTCACTAATTAAATGAAAGTAAATCAGTGACATTGACCTTGTTAACTCTCAAATCATGCTGGATAATATGATGAATCAATCAAGCATTCCCATCTTTCAGTTTAACGTTTCACATGAAAAAAAAAAGTATGCTAATATAATTATTGATAAAATATGGGGACATGTTTTATGAAATAACATCCCTGTCATCCTAGTTCTTCATCGTCTGTCAGGTCAGAGGAAGTATAGCGTGATGTGAAGCGTTTGTGACAGACAGAAATAATGACTGTTAGACAGAGATCGAAACGTCAGTGCTTGGCTTCAGGCACAAACCCATGTTTCATCACAAGACGATCAAAGAATAACAAGCTCTACTAGGCATTTTACTAGCATTTCTCTCTGAATTAATTTTCAATTTGTTTGATTTGTTTCACAAGCAAAGAGGTTAAACAATCATCATAGTCTTAAGTCTTAAAGGTACAGTAGCACAAACTAAGGGTCAGATAGAGGGCAGAAAATGGTCCTGAAAAGCTAAATTACAACTATTTTGGTGCAATAAACCTTGACTAACATAATTAGACAGAAAAAATATAGAAACCAGATCACACTCATAATGTAAAATTCACACGGAAGGCTTGTGGTTGAAGCGGTCAGGAGTGTCTCAGATTGCTCAACCCACTCCAGCACACCACCCTCCTCTCCGTCCCCCGCAATCCCAGCATGCTTTATGTAACCAGCGCTTCTTTTACCTGAAGGTTTAACAGCTTACAGCGTCATCAAGCACGACTGAGCTGACGTTTGACCACTGCTAGTACTGATGAGTGTCTCAAAATCAGTTTTTCCTGTTGTAGTGTGTCGTACATGTTGTAGAGAATCCAACTTTATTTTTAAAGGGATAGTTCACCCTTAAATAAAAATACTGTTCTCATTTACTCACCCTCATGTTGTTCATATAGTGTCCATTTCATCTATACACATGTACATTTGTAACAGCCCTTCTATTGGCCATTTTTAGGTCTGACAGTGTTGTAAATAAAGATTTTTCTGTCACGCGTGGGCCTTCCTTCCACTGGTCCTGCTACGACTTATAAAAAGGACAGGATTTGGTTAATCTGGTTAAGTGATTACTTCCCAGTTCACATGCTAAGGAAAAGGCACTAAACCACCAGCAATCATTATGGGAACCATTATGTGATTTTTCGGCAATTAAGCAATAAGGATGCTAGAGGCTGTGCTACTGTATATTATGAATATAGTCACAGATAAAGGGCTTTGTTAGGCACAACACACAATATAGCAAAGCCTCAAGTACCTTTATTTCATCTTAAATGGTTACTACGTAATAATATTACGGCTGCAAACTTTCTTTAAAACGAAAGCAAATTCATTAAGTGGCATCCTTCTGCTAGAAGAGTCCCTAACATGCAAACAAAGGTCATAATTTTCACACAATAAACATTTAAATGGTTTATGTTGATTTGACTCGTTTAGATGATAATAGTTTTAAACATGTAATCATTTGTATTTTTATAATGGATTTTCATAGTTTAATATTGAAAGTCTGGGTCTGGGATGAGTCTAAAACTGTTAAATCGACACATAAAAGTAACAAAAATAAATAATGAAGACCTGGTAAAAACGTTCAATGTGAGATTTGATGTGAACTTCATATAAAAAATGAAAACAGTGCGACATGCAATTGCAAAAAGTTGAAGAAACACCCATAAATAAATATAAATTTGAATAAGTAAATTTTTGTTAGTTTTGTTTGATTAAAAAATTATGTTACTGTGAGTTGGGTTTTGGTATTTGGGTGCTGAACAAAACCAATTGAGAACTATTGATCTACAGTACCGGATATGGTTTTTAAATCTAGACAGTATAATTTTTTTCCCCCCAAATTCTTTAGCTTTAGTGTAGCCACATGTAGTTCTCTCATTTGTACACGATCACATCTTTTACATCACATTGTCTCCTTCAATCCATTCAAAACACTTTCCTACCTCTCTATCTCTTTATCCCTCACTTTCCCCTCTCTCTCTCTGTCTCTCTCTGCTCCTCCCCCATGTCTGGATGAGTGGTTTAGTTCAGGGATCAAGCGTTCAGGGACTGATGTCTCTCAGTGATTTCATTGGCACTGTTACAGTGGCTGAACGCGGGGCTAGTTTAGCGTCGTCCGTACCTCAAGGCACCAGGGGAGACCCCCATTGAGCGCGTCTCTCCAGGGATCCTTGGCAGACCCCATCTCACCCTCTCTCTCCATCAGTATGGAGCAGGGGGCGAGTTCCTGTCCACAGGGTAAGTGGCCGGCGTGGAACAGGGCACCCTGGATTTGCGCTCTTTGACTTGTGATGGCTGCGACCGAGGGACGTTGTAGCTAATGCTGCTCGATATAACACTTTTTTATTTTTGCAGTACTTCAATAGATGTAAAACTACCTTAGTAGGTAGCTGATAATATTTGGCCAATTTAATGTTTTCAACAAGAATATAACCAGAACATCATTTGATGGCTGTGACTGACCAGTTGCATTGGGCTAGTCTTCAATCTTGCTTCAATCTCTGGGACTTCACAGGTAGCTGGAACGAGATATTTTGGTGTTTTAAAGATGTCAACCAGAATATAAACAGAACATAATTTCTAAATTGATTTTGATGGCTGTGACAGACCAGTTGCTTTGGGCTAGTCTTCGTCCTTGCTTCAGTCGATGTGATATTGCCTCTCTGGAACTTTACATGAAGCTGGAATGAGATATTTTATCGTTTTAGTGTCCCAACGAGATATTTTGTCGTTTTAATGTTATCAACCAGAATATAACCAGAATATCATTTCTAAACTGACTCTGACAATTTGATTGCTGTGACTGAACTGTTGCTTTGGACTAGTCTTCCTTCTCACTTCAATCAACGTGAAATTGCCTCTGGAACTTTACATGTAGCTGGAACGAGATATTTTGGCGCTTTAATGTCGGAACAAGATATTTTGCTGTTTTAATGCTGTCAACCAAAATATAACCTGAACATCTTTTATAAGCTAACTTTAAATAAAATTTTTCAAGTCTATGATCAAGATAGTTTTCATTCTTATTGCAGTTGACGACCTGCAAGTGCTTTTCTGGACCACCACAGATATCTGGAACAAGATATTTTGGCATTTTAGTGTCGGAACGAGATATTTTGGCATTTTAAAGTTTCTTCCAGAATATAACCAGAACATCATTTCTAAACTGACATTGACATTTTGATGGCTGTGACTGACCAGTTGCTTTGGGCTAGTCTTCGTTCTTCTGCCGATGTGAAATTGCCTCTCTGGAACTTCACAGGTAGCTGGAATGAGATATTTTGGCATTTTAAAGTTGTCTTCCAGAATATAACCAGAACATCATTTCTAAACTGACCTTATAACATTTTAATGTCTGTGACTGACCAGTTGCTTTGGGCTAGTCTTCGTTCTTATTTCAAATGACGTGAAATTGTCAACTAGATTATAACCAGAACGCCTTTTCTAAACTGATTTAAGGCACATTTTTGAAAGCTGAGACCAGTTGCGTTGATCTAGTCTTTGTTTTTACTTCTATAGACAGTGTGGAAGTGCTTTTCTGCAACTTTGTAGGTAGCTAGAACACGATATTTTGACGTTTTGATGTTGTCAACAAGATTATAACCAGAGCATCTTTTCTAAACTGACTTTGTGACATTTTGATGGCTATGACTGAGCAGTTGCATTGAGCTAGTCTTTAATTTAGTTCCTTTAATAGACAAAAGTGAAAGTGATTTTATGGAGCTTTATTGGTAGCTAAATTCAAATATTTTGGTGTTTTGATATTGTCAACCAGAACGCCTTCTCTAAACAGACTACACTGACTTTTGAAGGCTGGACTGTTGTGTTAATCTATTCTTTGTTTGTACTACAGTAGTTGAATGGGGTATTTCAGTGTTTTTTGTGTTGTCAGTCAGTATATATCTAGGACTCCTTGTGTTGGTCTAGTCTTCATTCTTACTTCAGAAGACTTAAAACATCCTTTCTGAAACTTTACAGGTAGCTGTAACAAGATAATTTGATGTTTTAATATTGTCAACTGGAATATCAGCAGAACTCTTTTTCTGATATGACTTTTAAAAGCCTTGACCATCTAGCATTTGAGGTTTGTACGTGGGCTTATTTACTTTGTTGGACTTTGGGCCTTCTAATTGCTTGAGATCCGTGTTGGATAAAGGGATTGATGTGACTCTTTCTGCCTCGGTCTCTTGCAAAGTCATCCATGGTAAAACATAGATACTGTAGGCAGCTTAAAGATCAGAGCGAAGGAGAGCTTAGCTGATATAAATAGAGTCTGCGGCCATTTATTACCATAGAGACCGTGAATCAGGGTACCTGTTAATGCCCTACCTGACGCTTTAATTTCAACCTTTCATGGAACAGTCCTTTGAGCGTCTTAAGATTTCTTTGTTTCAAACTGTTTCGTAGTCGAACAAGAGGTTCATAGTCATTGTTATGAACTGTAAAGCTCAACCCACGGGCGACATCCCTTTTGTAAGCCTTTAATTTATGTTTTTGAATCTATACTTATTGAGTATACATAATTTATATGCATTATTCAGTTGTGTTAATGTGTGAATCAGCAAAGAAAAGGTGTGTTTTGCATATTGAGCACCTGTATATTAGGGGCCGTTTACACGACAAAGTTTTCAATTAAAAACGGAAAACCTTTTATGCGTTTTGGCTGAACTGTCGTTTACACGACAATGCTGTTTTGGGGCCTGAAAACGCAAACTTTTGAAAATGTGTTTCAAAGTGCACGTTTTTGAAAACGATGCCGTTATCGTAAAAACGCGAATTTGTGAAAACGATGACGTCATGCACACGTGTATTACGTGTTCAGTCTATAGGCATGCTTCAAAACAACGCACGAGACATTCATAACTACAATGGCGGACTACAGGACTGTGTTTGTGCTGCTCAAGATTTTGAGTTTATTGACGCTTCTCCAGCAAAGTGTAGATTTACTGCATCACTACTATGACCAGCGATCGCCATCTTCATTGTTCGTATTCACCGCTCTGTGGAAGAATGCTTATGTGCGCAGGCGCATAGTGTTTCTTTACAAAGTGACATCGCAACTACTGGCCTGTCATGCGTAATACAGCGTTTTTAGTCGTTCTCGCGGATCCGTGTGAACGGGGATTGCTTTGACAACGTTGTCGTCTGTACGCGAAATTTTCAAAAACGTAAAGGAAAAATGTTTCCGTTTTTAGTACATCGTTGTCGTGTAAACGTACCCTTAGCCAGTTTGCATCTGTGATTTGCTTGTGGTGGAGTTACTCAGGTATATTAAGGTCTACAAAGATGGGGTGATGGAGCTGTTATTTATTCTTTTATTTAAAAAAAATACTCTTTATAGGTATTGATGAGTCTTGTTTTCCAGTAAAAATATTGAAACATTCTTCGACACAAGATGAATTTACTTAACAATGAAAGTTGTGTAAGACTATAAGACTTATTCTCAAAGAATATCTCTTGAAATAAACGTATTTATTCTTACCCCAGTTGTTTTTTTAAGCATAAACTTCACTACATTTAATTATATTTCTATTTTTAATTTATTTTTCAGGAAAAGTATCTGAACTTCTTTAAAACAAAAAAAAAAAAAAAATATTTACAATTACATTGTCACCAGTCACACCAAAACCCAGACTGACAGAGTGACAGGACCGTGGCATCATCCTCCCATTGTCTGTCTTGTGTTTCATTGTCTGTCTTTGTGTGAGCGCAGAGTTTTGGTTGTATTCCCTGCCCTGCGCTCTTTGGTCCATCTTGTTTCATGTGTCTGAATCCTGACTTCCTGTCTGGTTCAGTTTCGGTATGTGTCGGGATCCGGACACTCATGCTCCATGTCTGTCTGTTATTGACGTGGGTGCATCGCGCTTAAGTAGTTTGTCTGTCTCTCCCGAACACGGGTGCACGCTCGTGTTGCGTTGCGTGCCCGGGTCACGAGATATCTTCATGTTGTGCTGGGATTCGATCGCTTCGGTCTAAGGTGTCGGGTGTGTGTGTGTGTGTGTGTGTGGCCGAACTCTTGCACAGGTGTCTTTGTCGCCAGTTGTGTGCATCGCATGGCGTTTAACTTGCGATGTACTCTCAGGTTTCGTTTAGTGTGAGAATGTGTGACATCGCTTTGCTTGGCGTTGCTACACATTCTCTCGTCTTGTTTGTCGGTTGGCATGGACGTATATTGCCTTATTGTCTAGGTGATGTGCGCTTATGCCATTGGGGTGTTTTGTCTTGTGAGAGCACGTGGCTTTGTTTTGTTTCTGTATCGCCACATGTCTCTCTGTCTTACGTCATACCCCGCTCCTTGTATGCTTATTATTAGTTCATTTGCCTCACCTGTCCCCTGTTAAACTGTTTTATTTCTCTCCCTCTTTTAGTCTCCTTGTGTTTGCTGTCCAGTGCCAGTTCATCTTGTTTCCAGTCTTGTGTGCTAGTGTTTCCAGTCGGTCTTGCTTGTGTGTTCAGTCTTCCCTGCCGGTCCTGTTTCCCCCACCTGGTTCCTTTTTCTGTCCTGTCAGTCCCGTTTCCCCCTGCCCTAGCCTAGTTTGTTTATTTGTTTGTTTCTTTTTGTTTTATGTTGGATTTTTGTGTTTTATTTTTGTATTTAATAAACCTTTATTTTTCACTCTGTGTTTGGGTCCTGAGCCTCTCAATCCATGACATAGATAATATTAAGACTTGTTAATACTGAAACATTTTCAAAGTACCAATTTCTTTCCATAAGAGCAGAATCTGTACATTATTCCATATATATATATATATATATATTGTTTTAAGCTTACACACTCAAAAATATTTATTAGTTTTGTTAGTATTTCTATTTTTAAGATTTACACATTTCAATTGTATGACAGATTTCTGTCAAACTGAATTGAGTAAACTTTTTTGTGATTAACATTTTTAACATCTATTAAACAATGAAAAGCACAACATATACAAATAGAATCAATATTTAACCCTCACAAAAAACCAAAACAACAACAAAACAACAACAACAACAACAACAAAAATATAATAATCACATACATCCACTACACCTCTCTCTCCACTGTCCCTCCCCGAAAGCCCTCCAAAAAAGTCAGATATTTGCCCCATTTCTCCACAAACAAATCTAAATTCCCCAGTCTTCTGGATGCCACCCTGCCTGAACACCACTCCTGAAATGGGGGCGCTCCAGCTGACTTCCAACCCCTTAAAATTATCTGTCTGGCAATCATAATGCTAGTTAGGACCCAGTTTTTTTTTTTATGTGCTTATTCTCCATATTAATGACCGCCCCATCACCTAAAATACAGATTCTGGGGGGAAAAAAATTGTGAGCCCAATACCTCACACATAAAACTCTGAATCTTCAACCAAAATTCTTGGATCTTAACACATCTCCAAAAGACATGAGTTGTGTCTCCATCTTCTGATTAACATCGCCAGCAGGTGGGTGTGTCTTTAAGACCAAGCCTATACAATCTAGAGGGGGTCCAATAGACTCTATGTAAAATCTTGAATTGCATAAGGCGAACCCTTGCATCTCTAGATGCAGACTTGATGTTATTTAGAATCCTAGCCCACACTCCCTCCTCCAATACCAAGTTTAGATCTTTCTCCCATAATCTCTAAAGAGAAGTTGAAGTTCTGTCCCCCAGACTCTGAATTAACAGGGAGTAATTCACTGATGCCTCATGACCTTTTCTAAAAGCAGTAATCACCACTCCCAGAGTATCTGCCGCTTTAGGGGGGTGTAAACAACTCCCAAAAACAGTACAGAGCAGGTGGCGCAGCTGTAAATACTTATAGAACTGATATCTGGGAATCTGATACTGGGTGTATATAAAGTAACTTAATCCATCCAATAAAAGTATTCCCGAACCCGTATATATCCAAAATCTTAAAAAGATAATCCCATTCTACCATATCAAACGCCTTTCCGGCGTCAAGTGAGATGGCAGCGACCGGAGTCTGATCATTCGCCACTGACCACATGATATTGATGAAACGCCTAATGTTATCAGAAGAGCTGCGGCCCGGAATAAACCCCACCTGATCTATATGTATAAGAGATGTCATAACTTTACTCAATCGGTTAGCCAGAATCTTTGACAATATTTTAACGTCTAGCTGGATCAGGGAAATTGGACGGTAACTCTTATACTCGCTTGGATCTTTGTCCTTTTTTAAGTGTCAGACTGATCCGGGCTTGTGTCATGGTTGGCGGAAGCTTTCCATTCTTTAATGATTCCGTATAACCTTCTATGACTGAGTCCATCAAAAGATTAAAATCTCCTCCCAATATTATATCATGAGGGGTGCCAGCGGCTTGCGACATACCTTCAAGATCTATAAAAAAGCCCTGATCATCAGCGTTAGGTGCGTAAATATTAGCCAAAATCAACCTTTGCCCCTGAATTTCTGCTAAACAATAATTACTCTTCCTAATTTATCTTTAATCTGTTTGAGACTTTTGAATTGTAGATGTTTACTTATCAATGTAATGACTACCCTGCTCTTACTTGAGCCAGCACTAAAGAAAACATGTCCACCCCATATCTTCCCAAATTTTTCAGCTTCCTGGGAAGATGCGTTTCTTGAAGAAACACTATGTCATATTCTTACGTTTAAGAAGAGAAATAACTTTCCTTCGTTTTATAGAGTGCCCCAACCCATTCATATTCCACATGGAGAGAGACAATCCACTCATATTAACATTTGACATTTTGACATATTAGAAAAAATAGATTGTGTCAAAAACAAGAATATAAAGACCACATTCCAACATTAGTGCAACAATCAAACCCTGAACTACCCCCCGAACCAAACGAACAGAAAAAGAAAAACGTGCACATTAACCCCGTGCACGACAGTGCCAACTGGCGTCCATCCCTCTAAACTCAAAAAGTCCATGTACACCTACAAGAGCCCCCCTGACAACTTTGCCACTGGATTGTTCAAATCCGGTGCTTCTATACACATTTTGTGAGACAGAATTACATAACAGACGAAAATCTATAAAATAAACTCCAGCTAATAGGCAGAATAAATACAAAGAATGTGTAGATTCATCCGCATACTGTGCCGAAGGTGTGTTCCTCCCCAAAACAAGCTCCAGCCTCTAGCAGAACCAACCAACACACACACACACACACACACACACACACACACACACACAAAAGCCGTTCAGTTTCCTCAGGCAGTCAAACGAATGTTCAGTGATCCTGCTGTTTAATAAGTGCAGCAGATGACCTAATCCTTCCAATGTCCTGCCAAAAAATATTCCACAAAACAAACTCCATCCAGTAGGAGGCACAAGTACAAAGAATGAGCAGATTCATCCACAACTGTCCCGAAGGAGTGTTATTCCACAAAACAAACTCCAGCCGCTAGGCGGAACCATCACAAAAAGAAAAAATATAGATAATTGATCCGTTTCTCGACGTCCCCGATTCTTGTAACCAACTCAGAGAATTTCACCTCCATCGCCGTTATCGATCGACGTATTACAGCAAGATCCTCCAAGTCCACAGTGACCTTCGTCAGCATCACAGACACGCTGGACAGTTGACGTTGAATTTCTCCCGCCGCACCATCCAAATTGAGTCCCTGGTCTGCGGCACTGTCAGAGGTATCAGCTTGAGCACACAAGTGTCTTTTAATGTCTCCAGAGCCTGAGGATTTTGAATTCTTTGACATATTGTCTTCATAGAACAGTCATGAAACAGAGTGTATCGAATCTCACCAGTTTATGACACAAAAAGAATTAAAAACTAGTGAAGTGCGCAGAACTCGCCGTTCACACGTCCGACCCTCGCATGGCATCACGCGACTCCTGAATTGAGTAATCTTTAAAAAATCAAGATTATTATAAAGCAAAAAATCTTTTGAGTGTGCATGCTTAAAACAAGAAAAAAAATATATATATTTTCCAGTGGGGTAAGAAAAACTTAATTCAAGTCATTCTCTGAAAACGTCTCGGTATTAAAAACTCATATTATGTAATTGTAAATAGGAAAACGTTTTCTGGAATTTTCCTGGGACAAAAGACCGAAATACTGATTAAGAAAATTATTGAGATATGGCTCGGGTCCCTCCTTCAATGTAAGTCCAAAGGAATATTATCGCCCATGTATTATTTTACCAGGTGAAATCGGTAAAATTGAGCTTAATGCATATGATAATCCATCTCATCACCTTCATCCAGTTTTGGCTCAATAGTTTAGGAGCCTAAATTCTTGGCAAAGAATTTTAGCTTTATTTGATCTTTGACTTCAATGTGTACAATTAGATTGTTTGTAAACACTCAGATTTAAGAGTTTGCCGCTGTTATGCCTGGAAAATATCGTCTTACGCCAAGGACATGCAGTGTGATGGTGCTGATTGTATGAACTCTGATCTCATTGGTAATTTTGGCTGGTTCTGTACCATCATAGTCGTCTAGTCAAGGCTGAACGTAATGGAGCTATAAAACTTTCCTACAATGTTGACCAATGTAAAACTGCCATTGCTGTAGACTGCCCTGTAAAGGCAAACACAATAACTACACATTTTGCCAAGACTGGGTTATAACCGAATTAGACTATGATCTGTCCTGTGACAAGTGGGTTTGTCTCAATCTAAGATTTAGGGACAGCAGAGTGAGACTATTTTATAATCCACATTTGGCTGGTCAATCAAAGACTTTGAAGCCAACATGCATACAGAGCACAGAATCTACAGATATAAAAAGAAAACAGCTGCCTGGAGTCAAATGTTCAGCTGTGCATTCACATCGCTCCTTTTCTGCTTTTCACTTTGTTCGCTCATTCATTCTTGCATGTTTCCATCGCTGGATGAAGGCAGTGCATTGTATCACATTTGAACAGTTGAATGAAAAACTATGACGTCATCAGTGATATAAGCATACAGCTCAAATCTAGGTCATTATCCTGTCCCGCCTAAATGAAAGTGGATCAAGTCTCGTGAGAATTAGCCATACTGTATCAAGCAACTCACATTCAACTCTGAAATTCACATCGGAAGGTGAATTGGTAATATGGAGCTCATTACTGTTCATTCATATCAAATATTAAATCAGTGCAATTAAATTAGAATTTAAACTTTCATGTTGTCACTTTCATATTATTCTCCTCTTTAAACAATATGCTTAATAAATGGTTTAACTGACTATTGATATTATACAGCAGCAGCTTCAGATGTACACTAGTGATCAATTTGAGTCCTGAGGAGTTACACACCATTTTTCATATAACTCCAGACCAAATGGGGTTCCAAAGCTTAAAAAAAGGGGTGTTGTATATAGGGCTGAAACGATTAGTCAACGTTATCAACAACATTGACAATAAAAAAAATTGTAGACAAAAATTTTCATTGTCGAATAATCGTTTGATGTCATTTTACGTAACATGAGATCATACGAAACTCTAATGATGGCGCGCGAAAACAGCACTGCAGCTCGCGCCTGACTGAGGAGAGGAAGAATTACACAGCTCACAGTCCAGAAGTACTCTAAACTTCCACAGCTTCAGGTGATGTAGATCGCAAAGTATGAGGGAATTATACAAAAATATCAAAAAATACAGAAGCACTCTCGTTGTGGAATAAGTGGAGCTGCCGCTTTATTAAAGTTCATATAATAAGGAAGCAGGTCTTGTAAATAACTAAACTCTGAAACTGGCATTTCTCTGTGCAGTCAGCGCCTCTTCTATGAGTTGCACGAAGTGTCCCGATCTAAGGGGGAGAGACTGAAACTGCAACCGGCTGATGCACACTCTGCCGCGGGGACGCTCGTCCCTCGAGCGTGTACGCTTGCTGCAGCTAGATTACAACGTGATGGCTCGCAACTTATTGTATCATAATACAGTATATGTGTCACTGTGCAGTTCTTATCGTGAAGAAAATTGGCAATATGCAGCTTTATTAATAAGAGAGAGTTTTTTTTGTGAGTTAAAAATGGATTGAAGTCAAGTCATTTTTATTTGAATAGCGCTTTTCACAACACACATCGTTTCAAAGCAGCTTTACAGGAAATCGTGCATTAACAAAAAAATAAAATAAAATAAACTGTAATATCTATAAAGTCTTAGAGGTGATCATTGTGTAGTTTGATTTAAATATGATTGTGTATGAAAATTAAATAATTCAATAATAATTGTATTTAGGAACCCTGTGAGCAAGCTGAAGGCGACTGTGGTAAGGAACACAAAACTCCATAAGATGTTGGTTAATGGAGAAAAATAACCTTGGGAGAAACCAGACTCACTGGGGGGGGCCAGTTCCCCTCTGGTTAACCAGCATGAATATAATACCAATATTAGTTATTTATGTGCAGTGCAAGTCATGGTTTAAGATAATTAAACTAAGTAAGTGTTAAGGTCTGTGTTTAAACAAAGATTTAGTATGAACTGTAAGATTAATGACTAATGTCTTTGAAGTTCATCCTGGATTAACTGCAGAAGTTCACATAGATGCATTGTCCTTTGTCAGTTGGCTGATGAAGGCTTTTATTGGCAATTAATTGATAGTCTATGTATTCCATTTCAAGAGTGTAATCCATCAATAGACAAAGGTGATGCAGGCAGAGATCAGTGAGGTGCATCACAGTTCATCCGGCAGGTCATTTCGGTGAGGTTCGGTGGGGTCCATTCTAAGTCCAAGGTTCAGGCAGTGGCATATGAAGTATTCAAAGTCCTACAGTTGGAGTTGGCATCAGTTCATCCTCTGAAGTCAAAAAACTGATGTGATGTCTGGCCAGCACCGGCTGTAGTCTGTCGTCATCACTCAGCGACATGTAGCAGAATTTTGTGATCGTAATGAACGTGACAGAAGGTCACTGTGGAGTTAGACTATTCAAAGCTTTGTATGTAGTTAACAGAATTTTAAAATTAATAAGAAATCTAACAGGTAGCCAATGTAACGATGATAAAATGGGGCTAATATGATCATATTTCTTGGTTGTAGTCGGCACTCTGGCAGCTGCATTTTGAACCAATTGAAGTTTATTTATTGAACTTGCAGGACATCCTCCCAGTAATGCATTACAATAATCTAGTCTTGAGGTCATAAACGAATGAATTTGTTTTTTAGCATCAGCAACAGAGAGCATGTGTCGTAACTTAGCAATATTTCTGAGGCAGAAGAATGCTGTTCTACAAACATTGGTAATTTGATTTTCAAAGGACAGATTGCTATCACATATAACACCTAAATTCTCCGCTGTAGAAGACGACATAACAGTACATCCATCGCGAGTCAAATTATATTTTAGCATCTTATTTTTAGAGGTTTTTGGTCCAATAATTAGTACCTCTGTTTTTTTAGAATTAAGTAGAAGGAAATTTCTGGCCATATAATCTTTGATTTCATTGATACACTCTGCTAATTTGGAGAATTATGAATTTTCGTTGGGTTTTGAAGAAATATAAAGTTGTTTATCGTCGGCATAACAGTGGAAACTTATTCCATGATTCCTGATAATATCTCCCAGGGGAAGCATGTGTAAGGAGAAAAGTAGAGGCCCTAAAACTGATCCCTGCATACTTCTGTTTGATTTGACAATTCCTCGTTTACACAGACAAAGTCGTAGCGGTCTGCTAAATAGGACCTAAACCATCCTTACGCAAGTCCACTAATACCAACATAATTCTCCAGCCTATTCAAGAGAATATCATGATCTATCGCGTCGAATGCAGCACTAAGATCTAAAAGCGCTAGCAGAGAAGTGCAGCTGTGATCAGTTGATAAGAGCAAGTCATTTGTAACTCTGATATGTGTAGTCTCTGTACTGTGATGGGGCCTAAATCCTGACTGAAATTGTTCATATATACTATTTCTCTGTAGAAATGAACATAGTTGGGAGGACACTACCTTTCTAGCATTTTCGACATAAATGGTAGATTTGAAATCGGTCTGTAGATAGCCAATTCTCCAGGATCAAGCTGTGGCTTCTTAATAAGTGGTTTGATAACTGCCATTTTAAAGTTTCTTGGGACATGTCCCAAGGATAGCGAGGAGTTAATAATATCAAGAAGAGGTTCTGAGATTACAGGGTATACCTCTTTTAAGAGCTTAGTTGGTATTGGATCTAACATGCATGTTGTGGCTTTTGATAAGTTTTGTTACCTCTTCATGACCTATGACACTGAAGGATTGAAGTTGCTCGTGAGGAAAATTACAAGACACTGTTTTCTGAGGTACTGTGACAGATGATTGCATAATTCCAATTTTATTTCTGATTATTTCAATTATATCAGTAAAGAAATTCATGAAGTCATTACTATTGTGCTGCGACGGAATATCTGGTTCAGTTGAGGCTTTATTCCTAACCAATTTAGCCACAGCACTGAATTAACACCTAGGATTGTTATGGTTATTTTCTATGAGTTTGCTAAAATATGCTGACCTGGCAGCTTTTAGTACCTGTCTGTAGCTACAGACACTATCCTTCCATGCACCGCGAAATACCTCTAATTTTGTATTCTTCCACTTGTGCTTCATTTTCCGAGCTGCTCTCTTGAGAGCATGCGTGTGATCATTGTACCATGGTGCTGGGCTTTTTTCTTTCATTTTATTTAATTGAAGGGGGGGCGACACTATCAAGAGTGCTAGAGAAGACTGTATCTATATTTTATTTTATTACGTCAAGTTCTTCTAGACTTTTTGGCTTACTGAGTATGTGAGACAATTCTGGAAGATTATTAGTGAAGCTATCTTTAGTGGTCGAAAGAATAGTTTTACCTGAATGATAGCATGCTAGCGTAGATAGAGTGACATTAGCTGATCGCATCAAATAAGAGATGAGGTAATGATCTGAGATATCATCGCACTGTGTTACAATTTCTATAGTATCAACATCAACTCCATATGACAGAATTAAATCAAGCGTAAGATTATGGCGATGAGTTGGTCCTGTCACATTTTGTCTGACTCCAAGAGAGTTGAGAATATCAATAAATGCTAATCCCAATGTGTCATTTTCATTATCTATGTGAATGTTGAAGTCACCAACAATTAAAGCTTTATCTACAGTAACTACTAGATCTGATAGAAAAGTTGCAAAATCAACAAGGAAATCAGAATAAGGCACGGGTGATCTATATACTGTAGCAAGGGCAAAAGATGACAAAGATTTTTTTATTTATATCTGATGGTGTCACATTAAGCATTATTAGTTAAAAAGACTTGAACTTATATCCTGTCCTCTGAGTAACACCAAAAACTTCACTGTAAATTGTAGCAACATCTCCTCCTCGACGCTTCAGATGAGGCTCATGTTTATAACAATAACCTGGGGGAGTAGATTCATTTAAACTAAGATATTCATCCGGTTTAAGCCAGGATTCAGTCAAACAGAGCACATCCAAACTATGATCTGTAATAATTTCATTTACAATTAGTGCTTTGGTAGAAATAGATCTAATGTTTAGTTGCCATTCCTTTATATGATGTTTAACTTCAAGTTTGACCTTAATTAAAAAAATTCTAAATGATTTGGTGAGAGTTTTGTGTTTGGTAGTTCGGGGAACAGACACAGTCTCTATATGATATCTAGGTGATACAGTCTCTATGTGTTGTAGTTTATGTGACCTGTGTGACATCTCAAGGCAGCTAGCAGATGTTCGGATTAACCAGTTTGTCTGCTTCCTGACCTGGGCCCCAGTTAGTCAAAATACTACCGCTATTAAGACTATGAGCCAAATTACTAGAGAGGAGAGCGGAGTCCGTCTCTCTTTAGCAGGTCACGTCTACCCCAAAAACTCCTCCAATTGTCTATGAATCCTATGCTATTTTCCGGACACCACTCAGACATCCAGCCATTCAATGACACTAATCTACTGTAAACCTCATCACCACGACGAGCAGGGAGGGGGCCAGAGCATATTACAGTGTCTGACATCGTTTTTGCAAGTTCACACACCTCTTTAACATTATCTTTAGTGATCTCTGACTGGCGAAGCTGGACATCGTTAGTACCGACATGAATAACAATTTAGAAAATTACGTTTAGCGTTAGCCAGCACTTGTAAATTTGATCTGATGTCAGATGCTCGAGCCCGGGAAATGCATTTAACAATGGTGGCTGGAGTCTCTATTTCCAGGTTCCTTACAATAGAATCACCTATTATTAAGGCTCTTTCAGCATGATTCTCAGTGGGTGCATCACTGAGTGGGGAGAATTGATTGGAAACCATAGCAGGAACGGGAGAGTCCTGTTGCTTTGCTGAGCGAGTATGAAACATCACCCAAACGCCCTGCTGCAGGGGCTCTACAGCCGGAACCAAAGTGTGTGTTTTGCTCGCTGTACTACCTGTGTCTGAAACAGTGTCTAATGGCTTTTCTTTCTCAATGACCTCAACTAACGTTCAGATGCGTGTCTCGGTGAACAAAAAGGTGAGGGGGGTAGTCTTCGCCCCATTATACACTGCAACAAAATATGTTTTTGATTTGTTTTTGTTTTGGCTTGTTTTCCAATATAAATATCTAAAAGTCCTTTAGAACAACGTACATTTACTTTGGCAGCTATACTGCAGAAGAAAAAATTGTTATCTGAGAATGTTGAATATAATATAAAAAATGCAAATATTTTAAAATATCTATGAATACTTTAAAAAAAGATGCATTCACCTGAGAAGCAGCATATAAGATGTTTAGATATTTATATGTTGCTTCTCAAGTAAATGTATTTTGTTTTAAGGATTTATAGACTATTTTAAATGGAAAACAAGACAAAAACACTTGATAACAATAGGATTTATTGCTGAATGCAACTTAAAGTATTTTCTTTTCTCCCTTTAATTCAGTGAATGTCATTTAGAGGTATTTTTAAAATATGATTTTGTTCTTTTTATTGTTAGTGCTAATGATTAATCATTGCAATAATCGCCCGAATAGTCGAATAATCGTTCTAATAATCCTTAGATTAGTCGATTATCAAAATAATCATTAGTTGCAGCTCTAGTTGTATAATAGAAAACCCTCTAAATGAACTTGCCAAACGTACACATGAACAAGAGTTGTTAGGGCTAGAGTCAATGTGCAATGGAGTGTTTGCTTGTCTTTCAGATTTTGAAAACCATTGATTTTGCTCTTGAAATGTTTGAATCTTCCTTGTTTTTTGAGGGATCGTGTTTTTTTAAGATTTCACATGTGTTCCATGAGTAATTTGTGTCTATTCTTGTGGTATATTTGTACCGATTAATCGGCGCCGATAGTTGCTTTTTGGAACTATCTATTATCGGCAATAATCTATGCCAGTAGTTGCGATTTAGTTTATTTTTTCTTTATTCCTCTGTGTTGCTCTGTGGCCGATGCTAGAAAATTCTACAGTTACAACGGTTTGGTTCTGCAGCCTTTAGAGGTGACATAAAACAATCACTGACTACTCGTGGGATTTGCAGTTTGTAAATATTTTATCATTGACAATATTCATCCATATTTTTATCCTCATATATAGATATATACAGTATGTATGTATATACACATAACCCTTAATCTAGTGAATATATAGGTTATAAAAAGCCTGAAAATACTTAAATATAGAGCATTGTAACAGAGCCAAGTCTCCATAATTTCAAAATAAGAGTCCCTGGTGTGTTTTAGGCTTGTTTATAGTTAAAATTCCCAGGTTATGCACCAAATCTTAATTTTTTTCTGGTTATTATTGTGATTTTGGTTAAACAAATTTTTATTCATTTTGTACTCTTGTAGCCTTTGTGTCTGTACCCATCCCCATCATAATATGGGAAAAAAATATTTTGTTTTTTAAACATTCATAAATTGATTCCAAAATCTATCAGCCGATTAATCGGTTATGGTCTTTTTCCACCATCTTAGTTATTGGTATCGGCAAAATCCAATAGCAGTCGACTTCCCTTCAATTTCTCTGTTTTCTCAGAGCTTTGTATGTTGACTCTTGGTTTGAGTCTACATTGTGCTCATGATATGGGTTGCAGGGTGCTTAAACCCTTCTAATTGTTCACCATAGTGTTTCAACCAAAAGTTAAAGGAATATCCTGAAAAAACCAGGTCGTACCAGCCAAAGGTGGTCAGACTGGCCAACAAGTTCAAGCTATGTCTTGGTCCATAGTTAATCAGCTCAGCCTGGTCCCCACCAGCTTAGCTAAGGTGGTCGACCCACCGCCTGGTATTCCAGCTGTTCAGCCACTCAACCAATCTGGACAATAATGACCATAAATGACCGTGTAGACCTTGGAAAACATTTATCCATCTAAAGCTGTATTGAACTGGATTTTACAGTAGGGCTCTCAATTGTTACAACTTCTGAAGCCAATGCTCATGACATAAGCAAACTTTAGCTACAAAAAGCTAGTCAGTGTTAGGCTGACCTGTAGTAACTTATACATATCCAAAATTACTCATTCTTCAGAGGCTGGAAAAGTTGTAGGTCATTCTGCTAAATCAACAGTATCCATCACTAGCACTAGTGGTTCAAAACATTTGCTTTGCGCAATACTGTGCAAAAAGCAATTAAAAGACTCTTTGCATGTCAAAGTTCAATTCCAGAATGGTTTTTTTATTTTTTATTTTAGCGTCTGGTAGAGCGTGGCACAAGCAACACCCGGGTCATGCTCCCGATTCCCAAGGAATATGCATTAGAGGTCGACCGATAGTGGATTTTGCCAATACTTATTTTCCATAAGGTGGTGGAAAAGGCCGATAACCGATTAATCGGCCAATAGTTTTTTAAATGGATGCATAGGCATTTTTAAAATTTTCTTAGTTGGCAAATTCATAGAGGCCAGAGTAGAAATGTTTACGTTTTGACGTCAAAAGGAGACAGTAACTCGATAAACGCGGTTTTATTGTATAATCGTGCAATGACTTTGGTGGATGTCCAACCTGGTGAACGGTCACTTTCATAGTTGCCGGCAGGTTTCCAAAAGCTTTTTTTTATTTTCCATTTAACGTACACACACAGTTTATTATTGAACTCAGTTAACACCGTTCAAAGATGTTTCATTCTCTATCTTGTAGAACTGCTGACACAAGAAAAGTTTGTCTAATCTAAGAAATTTGGACCACGACTGCACATCACTAAATCTGAATTATACTCTACGTCATAATGACGGGCTGAAGAAATATCTGAAAATAAATCCAGACTGCAATTTAAAATCTTGATATAACAGTGTTTCCCACAGGATTTTGTGAGACTGGTGGGTGGACTTCGGACCCTCTAGGGGGCATGGTCCGGGGCATGGTCCCCCATAAGAAAGTGTTGTATATTTTAAAGTTAAATGCATCAGTCTGGTGCACTTTGAGAGCAAAATGAAGAGGCTAGATCTATGAAGAACGTTATGCTCTGGTAGTAATGTAATCATAAACACATTGGTTGTATAGATATGAATGGTGATGACAGTTCAAAAACTGAACTGAAATTACTCTGACCTACTGCCCCTTTCTCTGCTGTCAAAATCACCTGCTGTCCCTCCCTCAGTGGAGGCTGTCTTCCCTTCTGCCCCTATGGGAAGTCCCTGCCCTGCTGTCCCGCTCTGAATGTCTGTCCCGCTATGAGAGTCAGCTGAGGCTGTCTCTCCTGCATCCCCTGCTGTCTCTTCTGCTACAAAGAAACAAGGAATGTTAAAATTCCACTATTCCTACTCCAGTTTATTTTTTTACAAAAGCCAATGAATAATCTGTTTGGCTGTTGACTTGCCATCTAACTATGCTAGCTATCCTAGCTAGCTACCTCTGTAGCTGTTTCATCCTCATCTGGTGGTGGATTTCGCTCTCTCTTCTTGAAATATTTAAAAATGCTCATGATCTGAAAATCAAGGGTACAAACATTAAGCTTAAAACAGTAGCGTTACTTCAACTTGATTAGTTAACATTACAAATAGTCTAATGTTACATCAGGGCTCGACATTAAGCATTGTCATGTGCTTGTCCTCCGCACAAGTAAATTGGTCATTCACTTGTCCGGAGAGGAAAAAAAGGACATTTAAGTTAGATGCTCAAGTAACAAGTCAAAGTTTATGTTGTATATTTTTCTAAAATTAGCAGTGAGTGTTTTCATGTTTTCTTGTTTGATTATTATAATGACACACTATTAGCTTACATTTATATTTACAAGTGCGACATTTTAATACGAATCCGCTTTATTCTCCGCTGTTTACGTTCACTTTAGACATCATTCTCTGTGTTTACATTAGCGTGAGCATTTTTGGAGCACAAGTGCATGTTCAGCACACACATACACCGCCTGTCAATCAAACGGGGCAGCTGTTAATAGATCATTAGGGAATTATAAAATTACTTTCAACAGCAGAATAAGAATATTAACTTTCTAATAGGTGACACAGGCCTAGCCTACCACAAATATAGCCGGTTGATTTTTCATCTGCTTGTCTGCTTGTCCGGTCGGGCAAGTAAAATTATTTTTCGCTTACCTCTTTAAAAATCCACTTGTCCTGGACAAGCGTTAATGTCGAGCCCTGGTTACATGATGAGCCAACTTGCTCCTCAGATGCTGAAAATAGTTACGTTGTCAGAGCCGCTGGTTATAATGTTAACGTTAGATAATTAGCTAATGTTAGCTAGCTAGATATAACATTACATACGTTATACATTGTTTTTCACGACAAGCAGCCGGATATGTCAGTCGACATAAGCGAGGAGACTGACAGCTAACGTCGTTAGCCGTAACATCTCGGATGCAGCCAGGTGGTTCCTGTGTGTGTGTGTGTGTGTGTGTGTGTGTGTGTGTGTGTGTGTGTGTGTGTGTGTGTGTGTGTGTGTGTGTTTGTTTGTGTATGCGTGTGTGTGTGTGAGTGTGTGTGTGTGTGTTTGTTTGTGTGTGTGTGCGAGCATGCACGCGTACAGCGGGGGATACTTTGCCGAAGCAACGGTGCAAAACACAATGTTAGAGATCTTTTATGTTATTATGTGAAGTGTAAAAATATTTTCGGTTCATTATGAAACTGTGGCGGGCCACCACAGTCTAGGTAATTAATGGGAAACACTGTATAACCACAAACCCAATGGGTTCAATGGATGAGCTGTGTCCACCTCAACGTAATGCAAGCTTTAAGCTTAACGATTTAGGTTTTATAACTCTTTTAAAGAGGACTAAAACTGTTCATGACAGGAAACCATATGCCACAGTTGTTCTGAACATCTCTAGAGTTTGACCAATGAACCATAGTGCCCCGGAGAACACATCGATCACCATGTATGTTCTAATTATAGGACAATCATTAAAACAAGCCTACAGCAACTAATGACAGTTTTAGTGCAGGTTCATTTGAACTGGGATTCATTTTCCACCTTTCTGCACGCCTTTTCATTAATTACCCAGAAGATAACACATCATCATACATAACATACCATAATCAACTCTATTGGCCTCTGTAGGCAAACATCATTTTTGTGGTACATTTCCTGGAGTCACCTTGATGTCACTAATGTCCTCTATGAAATCCCTTTCTCTCTCTCTGTCTATCTATCTGCCTTGCATAGGTGATGGAAACCCAAGGGAACACAGTCCGTTCATCAATAACACAGATGATATTAAAGGAAACCTCTACGATGGGAAAAACATGGCACTTTTTGAGGTACTATCTTTTAATTTCTGCTGTAATGTCCTTTTTAATTGCATAAATAAAAATAAAAAAGTCAAATGTTTGCAGATATTTGAATTTTACGATTCCTTAATGTTTCTGGTGAAGCTAACGAATACAAGTCCATGTCATATTTCACCCCCCAAAAAATATTTAGGGCCATTAAGCCATTATATGACAATTACAGACGCATACACACACACACATTCTCGTTACCGTAATGTAGCAATAAAAAAAAACTGCATTATTTTCAGTGGTGATTTTAGTTAGATTCCCATTGTTTAAAGGCAGTACAATAAATATTACAATGATGTTTACAATGGTTATTTATTTATATATACAGTATATATATACATGATTTATTTTCCTTTTGATTTTGGGTGAAATGTGACCGAATGGTTTATTCACAATATCACTGAATAGACTTTTTTATGGATTTTGTAGCTAACGTTTGACAGCACGGCTTTTCTCTGCTCTGTTTCCCACATTCTTATTTTGTTTCATGTTTATGACCACAAATAAAGTATTTTCTGGGTCATGACGTTTATTTTTATATAATTTTAAGATTTTGGATGGGCGAAGCTGTTATTATGTTCTTTGATTTTGCATGTTGGTTTTACTTTTTGAGGTTTTGAAAAGAATTAATGGTTTGGAATACTTCAGTTTTTATGAAGCAGATGACCTTTAACCTTTCAGGAAGAGATGGACAGCAACCCCATGGTGTCTTCACTCCTCAACAAGTTGGCAAACTACACAAACCTCACGCAGGGCGTCAGAGAGCATGAGGAGGCTGATGAAGACGAGGGTGCCAAGAAAAAAACCGTTAAGGTAACACAGAAAACCATCTAGTTAAAGAAATAGTTCACCCTCACATTATAACAGTCATTCATTCACCTTCATGTTGTTCCAAACCCATTGTTATTAGTGAGAACTCATAGTGCTCTGGAATAATCCTGAACAAAATTCATTTTATCTTTAAACATAAAGTTGATTTAAAGATATATGCATGTCTTTAGATGTTTGAACTTTGTACACAATGTGTGCACTTTAATCAAAAACAATTCAGACACACATTCTTGACATTCTTACCGTCTTTGTTGACTGTCTGTGGAAAATATGACAGGAAATGAATACAGGTCAGATTGTTTGGAAAGTTCTATTACAGACAGTTGTTCCATTTCACCAGTCAGGGAGGGCAATAGACCTTAGTCACTGCAGATGCCATTTTTAATTTGAGTAAAATGAAACGAGGCTATGTGGGGGTAGACAGTTTAATATGTTGCGCTGTTAATGAAACTTCTATTGAAAAGTCTTGAAAAAACTACAGAGAACACGGAATGGGAAAATAGACCCAGTACTTTAAAGCCACCAATTTGAGAATGGGGCCAAACAAGGTGCAGTAAAAGAGCTCTGCAGCGACTGCCCACTTCTATGATGCACTATGAATGACGCAGTCAAGTCAAACTACTTGTGTATTTGTATATACATTGGCATGCAAAGTTTGGGCACCCCTGGTCAAAATCTCTGTTACTGTGAATAGTTAAGTGAGTAGAAGATGAACTGATCTCCAAAAGGCATAATGTTAAAGATGAAACATTCTTTACAACATTTTAAGCAATATTAGTGTATTATTTTAGAGTGAAAAAAAGGAAAGGAGCACCATGCAAAAGTTTGGGCACCCCAAGAGATTTGAGCTCTCGGATAACTTTTACCAAGGTCTCAGACCTTAATTAGCTTGTTAGGGCTATAGCTTGTTCACAGTCATCGTTTGGAAAGGCCAGGTGATGCAAATTTCAAAGCTTACATACTCTGACTCCTCAAATCATGTCCCAAAAATCAGCAGCCATGGGCTTCTCAAAGCAAAATAAAATAATTGATGCCCATAAAGCAGGAGAAGGCTATAAGAAGATAGCAAAGCGTTTCAGGAAGCCGTTTTCTCAGTTCGTAATGTAATTAAGAAATGGCAGTAAACAGGAACAGTGGAGTTCAAGTTGAGGTCTGGAAGACAGAGAAAACTTTCAGAGAGATCTCCTCGTAGGATTGCTAGAAAGGCAAATTAAAACCCCTGTTTGACTGCAAGAGACCTTCAGGAAGATTTAGCAGACTCTGGAGTAGTGGTGCACTGTTCTACTGTGCAGCGACACCTGCACAGATATGACCTTCATGGAAGAGTCATGAGAAGAAACCTTTCATGCATCCTCACCACAAATTTCAGCATCAGAAGTTTGCAAATGAACATCTAAACAAGCCTGATGCATTTTGGAAACAAGTCCTGCGGACTGATGAAGTTAAAATCTAACTTTTTGGCAGCAATGAGCAAAGGTATGTTTGGAGAAAAAAGGGTGCAGAATTTTATGAAAAGAACACCTCTCCAACTGTTAAGCACGGGGGTGGATCGATCATGCTTTGGGCTTGTAATGATGCCAGTGGCACAGGGGAACATTTCACTGGTAGAGGAAAGAATGGATTAAATCAAATACCAGCAAATTCTGGAAGCAAACATCACACCATCTGTAAAAAAGCTGAAGATGAAAAGAGGATTGCTTCTACAACAGGATAATGATCCTAAACACACCTCAAAATCCACAATGGACGACCTCAAGAGGTGCAAGCTGAAGGTTTTGCCATGGCCCTCACAGTACCCCGATCTAAACATCATCGAAAATCTGTGGATAGACCTCAAAAGAGCAGTGCATGCAAGACAGCCCAAGAATCTCACAGAACTAGAAGACTTTTGCAAGGAAGAATGGGCGAAAATCCCCCAAACAAGAATTGAAAGACACTTAGCTGGCTACAAAAAGCTTTTACAAGCTGTGATACTTGCCAAAGGGGGTGTTACTAAGTACTGACCATGCAGGGTGCCAAACTTTTGCTCTGGGCCCTTTTCCTTTTTTGTTATTTTGAAACGGTAAAAGATGAATATAAAAAAGTAGAATTGCTTAAAATATTAAAGAAATGTGTCATCTTTAACTTTAAGCCTTTTGGAAATCAGGCTATCATTTGCTCGCTTAGATATTCACAGCAACAGAAATTTTGATCAGGGGTGCCCAAACTTTTGCATGCCACTGTATCTGAATATATTGCAAATATATTTATTCTATACTTATAATCAACTAATTGTAATATATAGTTTTGTATTTTTCCATCATTTATAATTCAGTTAAGTCATTCACAATGCTTCATGAGATTGTAGTTCATTACCTCATTAAAGACAGTAAGTACGCAGTCTTGTACCTTTTTCTTTTTGTCTGATTTTCAAATACTTTTATGTTTCAAATAAAAGTTTGTAATGTTGTGATTCATGGTTTGATTCATGGCTTACAATTTTTTATGAAACATTTAATTAAATCCCTACGGAAAAATTGAATGGGGAAAAATACTTCCAGTACCAAGAAATTTACGGAATATTAAATATACTAATTTGTGTCAAATTAAATATGCCGTCTGTTTGATCTACGGAAATTAGGCAATGACTTATTAGCACATGGACAAATACAAGCCTTAAAACAATTCCTTTTTTATTTTCCCTTTTGTTTTCCATTTCAAGACCAGAGGGCATCAGCTTTTTAAGTTGCAGTTTTCGTGGTTATTGCTGACAGTTGAAAAACCATTGCCAAGCAATACCACTAAAACCACAGTCCCCAGCCCGTCTCCTCATCATTCAGCGGCGATCTGTGATTGGTCAGCTGTGAAACAGGCCAAGGGTTGAAAGTAATGCTCTGTCATTAGTCCCGAGACCTGGGACGTTGGGACAGGCTTATATTCAGATGCTCAAATCGTGTGAAACGCCGATAGTCGTCTTGTGAAGGAGCGAAATTCTGGCCGCTATGTAAGTTGAAGTGTTCCCTATTGGATAGAATCATCTTGGGACCTCTTGGGGTTTTTACTTGATTGAGGACTTAATTACTGAAGTTCATCCTAATATCTTTTGCTCCAACGAGAATCGTTTCTTGAGCTCTTCAGCTTGCAGCGGTATGCATTTCTGAGTTTTCTGTTTTGGAAAAGCTTTAAAAACATTCTGTGCTTTGTTTGTACTTATTTTGTATGATGTATATGATGGCAAAGTTTGTGGATTATGTCTTTAGTAAGGATAAAAGTTGCCAATGAAAATGTATTGTTTTACATAAAGAGTCATTCTGTGTTAACTCAAAGTTTTTTACTGGAGAATACATAATTGATGATCAAAGTCAAAATATTAAATGTCATGGATCTATATTTTCTGAGAAATCCATTATTTTGTAGAGGGGGGTCTAAATGACAATTTTCGCCTATGATTTTGGAGCAAAACTACGGGTAAAACAAATAACCTTAGAAAGGTGGCAGCTTCATAATTTTATTTTTGCACAGAGATCGGTAGATTTATTACTAAAATCAATTGACCTCAGTGCCCATTATAGCATTATATGCCAATGGTATGAGTCCAAAAATGTGAAAAAGCACTTTTTTGTGTTGTTTTTCCCAAAGTTGTAATTGGATAACTCCAGAAGTATTAAAGATATTTTAATATCCTTTTGGATTCTGGTTCAGAACGAACTTTTCTTTTAGCATCTTAATTTTTAAGGCCATATATGGTTAAATCCCAGAGATATGGGGCTCTCAACATGACTCCACCATGCATAAATGCTTACATTTTACCCATTTTCAATGGTCGAAAACCAAATGTGGTTCATGTGGTATCAAGCTAGTTTTTCCTGTCCAAAAAAACAAAGGTCTCAAGTACAAATAATGTTGAAACTAGAAATCTACCTTTTATTTATTTACATAAAAACAGTAATGGCATAACCTTAATTTTCAAGAGTGCAGAAATACACTATTTTTAAGACTAAGTGACAGATGTGGCTCTTCAGATGACGAAAAGGTCCCTGTCTTGCCATTGTTCGGATGAGTCCGTTATAGTTTTTATGATATTTTTACGATGCTTTTCTCATTGTTTGAGCAACAACATTCTGTAAACTCCATTTGTGTCCATGGCAAACAAAACAATGAGCAAATTAGTTGAATATGGCATCAGAGTCACCTTCAAAATATGGACAAAATGTGATATTTTGGTGGTGCAGGCAAAAAATTGCACTGAGCCAAATAATCGCAAACGCACATTTTTTTTTTTCTAGTTTCTTAAAATGTTGTCCATTTTCCAATGTCCCTTTTTCCAGAGTCCGCAGATGGGGACGTTTATCGGCGTGTACCTGCCCTGCCTGCAAAATATCCTGGGAGTGATTCTCTTCCTGCGAATGACATGGATCGTGGGGACCTCAGGAATCTTAGAGGCCTTTATCATTGTGTCCATGTGCTGTTCGTGTGTAAGTGTGACCTCTTTCATTATGCCTGACAAAACATTTTATGCTTTAAACACTGGCATTGGATGAATAATTTATATTAAATGAATTTATATTAAAAGAGGAGACAAATTTGTCCACGCAGATGAGCTAAATCTAAGAAAACCTTCCTTTGGGGACATTCTGGGACATTACGACTCATAAATAAAGCAAATATTTTTTTATTATTATTATAAAAATACAAACAAACCAAAAATAATTTATGGTTTGGATTAGTCTAATTTGAATTAGCTTTTTATATAGCCAAGTAAATGTGTGTGAGCACATCTCTTCAGTCCATTGATCCTGCATGTTAAGTTTAGTCTCTTCCTCTTTCGACCAAAGTCACACGTGTGTAATCTCTTGCGCTCAGAAGTCTTATTTATAAACCACATCAGACAATGAGATCAGCCGTCTAATTCACCTCAACCTGTACTTACAAGAGTCATTAGACGTTTCCTGTGATTGTGATCCGTCCAAATGGAAGAGTTCTGCTCTTTCACTCTCACAGGAAACATCTCAGAGCTGCCACATTATATAATGTTTAATAGACATAAATGACTCTTAGAGTTTGGTCAGACCTCACAGCATAGGCATATGTTAACTTCACTTTAAAGTCATAAAGAAATGACATTCCCAACCCATTTTACTTCCATAATGTGTATTCTGAGTGAAACTGGAAAAATCTATAGCCAGACTTGATTTTATTAAATAAGAATTGATTGGATCATGAAATAATAGAGAAAAGGAAAGTCATTTCAGAGGCAGAGCAAGTTCAAGTTATTAAAAATAAATAAATAAAATATGAAGACACATGGAATAATATGCACAGATGCATTGGAACATGTACATATTTATCAACAAAGTAGCAGTCAAATGTGATTTCGTTTCTTAAAAAGACTTTTTTTTTTATTTTTATGTTTATATATTAAATATATTAAGACACAATAAGACCATTAAAATTAGTAACAGTCAAATTTCATGTTAACTATAAGAGCAAAACAGTTTTACTTTTCTTTAAAAAACTTTTATATATATATTTGTATATATTGTATTATATATATTAAGAACAATAAGACTATGGACATTAGTAAGTCAAATTTTCATGTTAACTTTAAGGGCAAAATGTCAACAACAGTTTTCAGTGTACAATTGTTCAAAATAAAATTGTATAATTTATAAACATAATTTTTATATATTTTATGTATTTATATTAATTAATGAATATAAAATTTAAAGGTACACACACAAAAAAAAAAAAACATTTAAACATTATAATAAATTTCCATCAAAAAGAGTAATCTTTAAAAATGTAAAATAATAATAATAATAATAATAAAACCTAAAATAAAGTAGTGATTTAATTTTGTTAATGATTACATAATTCAATCTGATTGCATGCATCTTTAAATATTTTTTGAGGATAGCAAAGTTGTTATGCTATTTTAAGAAAAAAATGATTTTAATCTGTTTTTAAACAGTGAAAAGTGTGTGTATGTCTAAAACATGAGCTATAGCTCTTTTATTAAGTATAAATTAAATAGAATCAACAATCAAAAACAGCATTTAAATGTACAATGATTAAAATGGAAGAGGAAATAAAAACTGTATTTGGCTTGGAAAGATCACTCAATCACCTTCATTCAAAGCTTTATTTCAAACGTTAAGCCTGTTGCAGGTAAAGGAGCTGTAATTGGCTTTAGTCCAGTAGCTTTTCAGAGTACAGACCGCGAGACGCAGGGATTTACTGTGGACGGTTAGCTCAAGGACACTCAAACACAGTGGCCGAATTACATAACGCCAGATGTAGATGATCTTTAAAAGTATCAAACGTTTCTGGAAACAAAAAGGAGGACATTATTACAGTAGATCTGTATTTGATATTGGCATCTGGTTAATGTTAACCAATAGTCAAATGGCTAGGCATTGTTTTATACTACTGTTGTAGCTTATGCAGCATAAAATCTTGCCAGAAGTTAACACAGTAATTGTGATTTGTCAATCACACCATCCAACGTTCTGATATTTCTGAATAACGACCGTACATCCATGCAAAAAGTGATATTTCACCGGTCACTGGGATTGCGAGTCATCTTTCCTACTTCTCATATCACTTTGTGATCTTTTAGCTAATAAAATAATTTAAACTCAAATCAATATTTAATGTTCATTTATTTGCCTAGTAGTCGTGTAATAAGTGGATTTTGGAGACTCCACTGTCTTTTTCTTGTTATATAATAATGCTATTTCAACTCAAATCATTATTTAATGTCCATTTAGTAATTTATTTGGTAAGTAGTCGTGTAATAAGCAGGATAATGAGCAGTCAAATTGTGGTTTTCGCAATATAAACACCAACAGTGGTTGAATTCAGTGTTTTTTTTTTAGACTTCGCTGTCTTTTTCTTGTTATATAATAACGCTATTTCAACTCAAATCATTATTTCATGTCCATTTAGTTTATTTATTTATTTGCTAAGTAGTCGTGTAATAAGCAGGATAATGAGCAGTCAGACGGTGATTTTCGCAATATAAACACCAACAGAGGTTAAATTCAACGGTTTCTGGAGACTCTGCTGTCTTGTCATATAAGAATGCTATTTCAACTCAAATCATTATTTAATGTCCATTTAGTAATTTATTTGGTAAGTAGTCATGTAATAAGCAGGATAATGAGCAGTCAAATTGTGATTTTCGCAATATAAACACAGTGGTTGAATTCAGTGTTTTTTTTTAGACTTCGCTGTCTTTTTCTTGTTATATAATAATGCTGTTTCAACTCAAATCATTATTTCATGTCCATTTAATAAATTATTTGCTAAGTAGTCATGTAATAAGTGGGATAATGAGCAGTCAGACGGTAACTTTTGCAATAGAAACACCAACAGAGGTTAAATTCAATGGTTTATGGAGACTCTGTTGTCTTCTTGTAATTTATTTGCTAAGTAGTCGTGTAATAAGCAGGATAATGAGCAGTCAGATGGTGATTTTTGCAATATAAACACCAAAAGAGGTTGAATTCAGTGGGGTTTTTTTTAGACTTCGCTGTCTTTTTCTTGTCATATAATAATGCTGTTTCAACTCAAATCATTATTTCATATCCATTTAGTAATTTATTTGGTAAGCAGCAGTGTAATAAGCCGCACACTCGCATTCAGATTTGACTCAGAATTTGGAACACCCTCTTTTCACGATCGAATCAATTACCGATGTATAAAATCAGTTTTTGTGCTACATTTCAATATTTATGTTTCACTTAGAAATACATCACATTATAGAATTAAAATGGGTAGTGAATAGTGTTTCATGTTGACTTTAAAATTATGATTTTAACTGTGATTTTTGATGATTTAAGATTTTCTTTTACGCTTGATAATTATATTGTCAATCTTTTTTTTTCTAATGATAAACCTGTTTTTATTTTCAGACAATGTTGACAGCCATATCTATGAGTGCCATTGCTACAAACGGTGTTGTTCCAGGTAGGACATTTTCATATTAAGTTAATTGCACTCAATGTGTATATAAACAGGAATCCCATTATGCTCTTCAGACATTTCTTGTTTACAGTGTGATGAGGTTTTTGTGTTCTGTCCTCAGCTGGAGGTTCTTACTACATGATTTCCAGGTCTCTGGGCCCAGAGTTTGGAGGTGCTGTGGGTCTGTGTTTCTATCTGGGCACCACTTTTGCTGGGGCCATGTACATCCTTGGTACTATCGAGATTCTCTTGGTGAGTGTTGTGTGTAGAGTTATACATCAGAGTCAGATTGGGTCCAGAAAATCTAAAGAGAAGAGATTTTTTGATACTTATAATTGGCCACTAGCTTGAAGTTATTATCTTACAATAACCTAAAACATTAAATTAAAAAATGATTTCATACATGTACCAGGGCTGGGTGATACATAGAATATTCACATTATTTTCACAATGATTTTGTGTGTTAAATAACATAAAGCAACATTGGGAATACTGCTATAATTTAAATGTGCCTTTATCATTTCCTAAAGAGTGTGACTTTATATATTTATTTTTTTGGGGGATTTTTCCCCTTTTTCTCCAAAATTGGAATGCCCAATTCCCAGTGCGCTCTAAGTCCTCGTGGTCGCATAGTGATTCGCCTCAGTCCGGGTGGCGGAGGACGAATCCCAGTTGCCTCCGCGTCTGAGACAGTCAACCCGCGCATCTTATCACGTGGCTTGTTGAGCGCGTTGCCACGGAGACATAGCGCGTGTGGAGGCTTCACGCCATCCACCGTGGCATCCACGCTCAATTCACCATGCGCCCCACCAAGAACAAACCACATTATAGCGACCACGAGGAGGTTACCCCATGTGACTCTACCCTCCCTAGCAACCGGGCCAATTTGGTTGCTTAGGAGACCTGGCTGGAGTCACTCAGCACACCCTGGATTCGAACTAGCGAACTCCAGGGGTGGTAGAGTGTGACTTTATATTAGTTACTCGATCCCTTTTATGTTTTGTAGTGTTTTTAAAGTGTCTCTGACAATATTTAAGTGGATCAGCAATTCAGGTTACAAATTCTTTTGCTTCATCATTCAAAAACAGAAGTCCCTGCATGGCATTTTTCATATATTAAACCGTTTTTGTTAAAAAAAAAAAAAGTAGGAAAATACTGTTATTTATTATGTATTGTTATATTGATGCATATAAATTAAATTAATTAAATGCCATTCTTCCTTGTGTTCATGTAGTGAAAAACATTGTGGAAAACATGCCTCAATTTAGTTTTTTACTAGAGTTTTTTTTAGAGCATGTTGCATGTCATCAAAATATAATTAAAAGGCTGACATTTTTTTAGATAAAATAATTTTCATTATATAGCCCAGCTCTAGTTAGTATGCTAATATAAACCCAAAAAATGTTGTCAATATTTTTATGTTGCATGTTTTATAAACAAGCTTTTTAAATTTGTAAAACATTCCAGTAAACTGCTTTCAAACTACTCTCTGACTCTTATAGCTCTTTATATTGTTCTTTGAAATAAAACTGGCAAGAAATCACATCTTGATTCTGTTTGTTCCACAGACATACATCGTTCCCAGCGCTGCCATCTTTAAAGCAGAAGAGAAGGAGTATGAAGCGGATGCCATGCTCAATAACATGCGTGTGTACGGCACATGTTGTCTCGCGCTCATGGCTCTGGTGGTGTTTGTGGGTGTGAAATACGTGAACAAGCTCGCGCTGGTCTTCCTCGCCTGTGTGGTGCTGTCCATCCTGTCCATCTACGCTGGTGTCATCAAAACCATCTTTGAACCACCGGTTTTTCCGTAAGTGAGAGAGTTTGACAAACAGGCATGTGTAAGCTAAATTTAGTTTATTTACATGTTTCATTTTTGACTGGTACACAATGAGTCAAAAGTTTAGGGACACCTGCTCATTCTTTAGTATTACTATTTTCCACATTTTACAATAATAGTAAAGTCTTCAAAACTATTAAATAATGCAAATGGAAGGATGGGAATTATGTAGTGATGAAAAAAATTAAATCAAAACTATTATATTGTAGATTATTCAAAAGTAGTAATATGAAGAAATTCATAATGCACGTTAAATGTGTCTACAAAGCAAGAATCTAAGCTGAAACCTTTAGATAAAAAGATTTTTAAGATTATGAGAAATTGTGTGTCCAAACTTTTGACTAGTAATGTAGTTTGAACCAGGAAACTGAAACAGTAACATGAGGATTGTTCCAAAATGTTCTTTTATTTCACACAAAAACATATTTGATCGATTTATAATCTTATTTTTGTCCCCATTTTATTCCACATTTCACAACATCACTTGTTTAAACTAAACTAGTCTCTAGTCTCAAGTCTCTGCATAGAATTTAGAAGCAATCGGTGCATTTTTTTGAACCACAAACATTGCACCAGTGTTTGCTTCACAAATGAATAAAGTCTTTCAACATCACCACAAGTCTCCTGACAGTAAACTCAGATTTAAATTATAGCTCTCTCATGTTTTATATTCATTTAAAACACTCTCTTTTGTCCTCTTTAGGGTCTGTTTGTTGGGCAACCGCACCCTCCAGAACCACGACTTTGACAAGTGCTTGAAGACAGAAATAATAGACAATGTGACGATGACAACAAAGCTCTGGTCACTCTTCTGTAAAGGTCCGGAGCTCAATGCCAGCTGTAACGAGTACTTCACCATCAATAACGTCACAGAGATACAGGGCATTCCTGGCCTCACCAGTGGAGTTATTTCAGGTGAGATGATCAACGCTACTTGAGCCCTCATGTTGTTCCAAACCTGTATAATTTTCTTGCTTATAGTGCCTGAATTTAAAGCTTAAAAAAGCACCCAAATATATCATAAAATTGTCATGCAGCTCATGCGTCATATTACAAGTCTTCTGAAGGCATAAGTATGGCAAATTAGTGGCTAAAAGATTTGCATGTGTAGAGTAAGATTTGTGAAAGTGTAAATGAAGTTACAAGCATTATAGTAAGATTTGTTTTTTTATCACGCTTATCACTTAATTTACGCTTTTGTAAATCTCACTCTGCACATGCAAATATTTTTATCACGCTTGTAACTTAATTTACGCTTTTGCAAATCTCATTCTGCGCATGCAGATCTTTTTTATCACGCTTGTAACTTAATTTACGCTTTCGCAAATCTCACTCTGCGCATGCAGATCTTTTTATCACGCTTGTAACTTAATTTACGCTTTCGCAAATCTCACTCTGCGCATGCAGATCTTTTTATCACGCTTGTAACTTAATTTACGCTTTCGCAAATCTCACTCTGCGCATGCAGATCTTTTTATCAAGGTTGTAACTTAATTTACGCTTTCACAAATCTCACTCTGCGCATGCAGATCTTTTTATCACGCTTGTAACTTAATTTACGCTTTCACAAATCTCACTCTGCGCATGCAGATCTTTTTATCACGCTTGTAACTTAATTTACGCTTTCGCAAATCTCACTCTGCGCATGCAGATTTTTTTATCAAGGTTGTAACTTAATTTACGCTTTCACAAATCTCACTCTGCGCATGCAGATCTTTTTATCACGCTTGTAACTTAATTTACGCTTTCACAAATCTCACTCTGTGCATGCAGATCTTTTTATCACACTTGTAACTTAATATACGCTTTCGCAAATCTCACTCTGCGCATGCAGATCTTTTTATCAAGGTTGTAACTTAATTTACGCTTTCACAAATCTCACTCTGCGCATGCAGATCTTTTTATCAAGGTTTTAACTTAATTTACGCTTTCGCAAATCTCACTCTGCGCATGCAGATCTTTTTATCACGCTTGTAACTTAATTTACGCTTTCGCAAATCTCACTGCGCATGCAGATCTTTTTATCAAGGTTGTAACTTAATTTACGCTTTCACAAATCTCACTCTGCGCATGCAGATCTTTTTATCAAGGTTGTAACTTAATTTACGCTTTCGCAAATCTCACTCTGCGCATGCAAATCTTTTTATCAAGCTTGTAACTTAATTTACGCTTTCACAAATCTCACTCTGCGCATGCAGATCTTTTTATCAAGGTTGTAACTTAATTTACACTTTCACAAATCTCACTCTGCGCATGCAAATCTTTTTATCAAGCTTGTAACTTAATTTACGCTTTCGCAAATCTCACTCTGCGCATGCAGATCTTTTTATCACACTTGTAACTTAATTTACGCTTTCGCAAATCTCACTCTGCGCATGCAGATCTTTTTATCAAGGTTGTAACTTAATTTACGCTTTCACAAATCTCACTCTGCGCATGCAGATCTTTTTTATCAAGCTTGTAACTTAATTTACGCTTTCAAAAATCTCACTCTGCGCATGCAGATCTTTTTATCACGCTTGTAACTTAATTTACGCTTTCACAAATCTCACTCTGCGCATGCAGATCTTTTTATCACGCTTGTAACTTAATTTACGCTTTTGCAAATCTCACTCTGTGCATGCAGATCATTTTATCACGCTTGTAACTTAATTTACGCTTTCGCAAATCTCACTGCGCATGCAGATCTTTTTATCAAGGTTGTAACTTAATTTACGCTTTCACAAATCTCACTCTGCGCATGCAGATCTTTTTATTATGCTTGTGTGAAGGTAAATTAGTTCCTAATTGATTTTCACATGCAGAGTAAGATTTGTAAAAGCTTAAATTAAGTAACAAGCATAGAAATGAATTGCATACGCACAAAACGTTTTGTAAAGGTGTAAATCAAATTGCAAGCGTAAGAAAAAATATAAGCAATACTTAAATGCTTTGCATAAGTGAAATTCATGTGTTGTGAATCTGAAATTTCATATTAACACAAAGTAAATGTGGTCTGTAGTCTTCTTTTTTCGCGCTTACACTTTTGGCACTGTTTTTACACCTAAACATGGCCAGAAACATTGCAAACCTGCAAACAGCGATATGCAAGCGAAGAAAGGGTGTCATGAACAGCAAACCGGATTGACCGCGTAGAATCAGTCTGTTTGTGTAAAATAAACTATTGCAGAAGTGTAAATGACTTGTGTTTGTGGCATAAATTTTTTCCAGAAATAATCCAAAATACATTTCTGTCTTCCCTTTTGTTGCGCTCACATTTTTGGTACGAATTTCTCACTGAAAAGTGTTTTGAAAGTGCGAGGGGGAAGGCGGGTCTACCTGCTTCTAGTAACCAATCAAATGAGGTTTTCGTTGGCCAGTTTACTCTGTCCTGATTGGTTTAATAACGTGACAGACAGCTTCTTCTTCATATGACTCAGCGCCATTTCTCTGGGTATCTCTCCTCTCTTAAATATTAAACTTAAAAATTAATACAATCACGTTCCTTTATTGTGAGAGTAAAGTTGAGCTGACACCATTTATTAATGTAAATATGAATCTAAAATCTGATGTTCAAATGTTTCTTGTAGTAGCTGATCATTTTAATTATATTTACTATTAATTATCATTGGCATAATGCAAATCATTTAGGCACTATTTTACCTTCATACGCTTGTAACTTAATTTACGCTTTCACAAATCTCTCTCTGCACATGCAAATCATTTAGGCACTATTTTACCTTCATACGCTTGTAACTTAATTTATGCTTACTTAAGTGTACTGTAACTGACCTCTTACCCTAATGATCTTCACTGTAGGGTGACAGAACATGATCCCAATAGTTCCAGGACATGTCATCAGTGTGTATTTGCAATAACTCTTCTGACAATTCGTGTAAGTTTGTGTAAACAGCTAAAACACTCAGGGACACTCAGAATAAAGGAGTGCTGTTTAATGTAATTATTTTTTGGCACCTTTGAATGTCATTCATAATATATGTTGTTCTAGTCTAGTTGCCACTTGGTCCGACAGGCCGGACCTGACTCTAAAATCTCATCAGTGATGTCAAAGTGAAAAGAAATAATTGTTTTCATGCAGCATTACAGTGTCTGGTCTGGCGTTTTTGAAAGTAGGTCAATAAAGTGTTTTTCACTGCTTGTTCCATGTGTTGTGACTAATTTTGTCCACTTAACTTGATCTTAACTAGTTCAGTGCACATGTTCTATAATGATTAAAATGTTTCTTATTTTCTGAATTTCATTTTCTTGCCTGTGCAAGTCTCTATGATATTCTGGTCTCTAGATAAGTCACGGGTCCCTGTATCTTACTCTCTGTCATGATCTTTAGTGTTGATGTTGTTTTATTTTCACAGAAAACATGTGGGGAAGCTACGGGCCTGCTGGGATGCTGGTGGAGAAGCCTGTGCCATCAGTAGCGGCTGTCGACAGCTCACAGGACATGTACATGCCATATGTCGTCAATGACATCACCACATTCTTCACACTACTGGTGGGAATCTACTTCCCCTCTGTCACAGGTGCGAGAACATTCATAACTTTTTTAATGCTTTTTTTAGGTTAAAATTGAATGCACAGGTATGTTCTTTTGCAACCAACAATACAACACTATGATCTTTGGTTTATATTTATTCGTTGCGCCCTCTTGTGGACTCAGGAAACAGTGTTGATTTAAAAATCAAGTGATCGTTAATGTCTTGTTGCTTTTTTCTCCAAACTGAAATAATGTCTTTAAAATTTGAATGTAATTTGAATTTTGGTAATATTTCACACTTGTGTTGTGTTTGACTTTGTGCTAACACCTTTTGTGTTCCCGGTCAAAAATGACCGGCCCCCTAAAGTTGTTAATACATTTCTCATATTGCATATATTATCCCAAGATATTGCATTAGGTCTTTTTGTCAACTTTTTATATATATATATAGATAGAAGGATTCATTGAGCTGAGCTTATACTAGTAATAATTAGTAAAATTAATAATATTAGTAAAAATAATAACTGTTATGTAATATATTAATTACAATCTGGACTTTACAGTGCATATAGCTGATCCTACCAATTCTTAAATAATGCTTTTTAATTTGCTGACAAATTAGAAATGTTTTGGTCTGATAATTTGCTAATTTGTTATCACAACAATTAGAGTTACCAATCAGAGTTGGTAAAACCATAAAAAAGTTGAGATAACCATGCGTTATATATCGTTGGAAAAGTCTCAATTAGTAAAATGCATTGAGTAAATTTGTTTCACTCAGAGGCCAAACTGCAGTGAGGATTAGTGTATGAAATTCCCACAGATACAATAAACAGGAGTGTCTTTTTGTCACGTTTTTCTTTATTACTTCCTGAAACATACATATAACATAGACAATGACATATTGTAACTTACAGCAGACCATCCCGATTCAAACGAGCCCAAACACAACATAATATGATGAGTAAATCTTGAAATATTCCTCAAAGAGTTTACATGGAAAGACAATGCACAAAAGGTCGCTCAACACACATGGTGTGTGCGTGTTAGTGTGTGTGTGTGCACATGTCCAAGGACGTTGTGTGTGCAAACACACATCCACATATGTGCTCATCTAAAGGATTGGGATGCTCCTGATCACTTCATATTCTGTATTTTTTTGCCTAATCCATTCATTTCCAATGGCCGGTCATTTTTGACCAGGATCACAACAAGTGTTACAAAGTGAAATAAAACTAGAGCTGTCAGAATTAACACGTTAACGCATGCGATTAATTAAAAAGTTGAATGCATTAATTTTATATTAATCATGATTAACGCATTTACTGTTAATACAGCATAAACACTGGTGTGAAGGGCGGAACCTTTGTAATGTGTCCGCCCGGAGTCATTACACTGACGCACACACCACAGCACCAGAGGCCTCATACCAAGTGGAGCCTACAAGCTTAGCATAAAACAGCATAACGGGCGGTCCCATAGATATTCTATGGGCGGTACTCTCGTAACACACTAGTTGACTGTTACGCTCTCTCCTATGATAGAGCCACGGAGGTTATCTCAATAAATAAAAGAATCTCTGACAGTGCTTCCCTGTCAGTGATCAAATGATGGAGAAAGGACCACTTAACACTATTTGATGTACAAAACAAGCCCATATGGGACTTGTGATTGAAATCAAGTATTTTTCAGCCTATGTAAGGCATGTTTTAATTACCACAAAAGCACACCAAATCTAAACTATCACCAAAACGCAGAATGAGATGTTTTTTTTGCAAGTGCTTTTCATGGTGAGTTCGAAGCGGTGATCGACTCTGGCGTTGACACTCTGATGCAAATCATGAACGCAGCTTCACGATTACTGTTGGAAAGTGGATAGCCACAGTTTAAGTTTAAGAGAGTTTAAGAGATTTAATGCACATTGCACTGAATATTCAGGGGCAGTGGTGGCTCAGTGGTTAAGGCTCTGGGTTACTGATCAGAAGGTCAGGGGTTCAAGCCCCAGCACCACCAAGATGCCACTGTTGGGCCCTTGACCCTATCTGCTCCAGGGGTGCTGTATCATGGCTGACCCTGTACTCTGACCCCAGCTTAGCTGGGATATGTGAAAAAGAATATCACTGTATCACGTGTAAATATGTGCAAATGTATAATGGAAATAAATTAATTTTAACAAGAAAAGAAGTATATACAGTGTCAGATTTCAGCAGTTTAAAAATCAGCGATTAATTGTGATTAACTACAAAAAAATGATTCTTACAGCACTAAATTAATATATATATATATATATATATATATATATATACTGTATATACTCTATATACTGTGTATATACTATATATATATATATATATATATATATATATACACTATATTGCCAAAAGTATTCGCTCATCTGCTTTTAGACGCATATGAACTTAAGTGACATCCCATTCTTAATCCATAGGGTTTAATATGACGTCGGTCCACCCTTTGCAGCTATAACAGCTTCAACTCTTCTGGGAAGGCTTTCCACAAGGTTTAGGAGTGTGTTTATGGGAATTTTTGACCATTCTTCCAGAAGCGCATTTGTGAGGTCAGACACTGATGTTGGACGAGAAGGCCTGGCTCACAGTCTTCGCTCTAATTCATCCCAAAGGTGCTCTATCGGGTTGAGGTCAGGACTCTGTGCAGGCCAGTCAAGTTCTTCCAAACCAAACTCGCTCATCCATGTATTTATGGACCTTGCTTTGTGCACTGGTGCGCAGTCATGTTGGAACAGGAAGGGGCCATCCCCAAACTGTTCCCACAATGTTGGGAGCATGGAATTGTCCAAAATCTCTTGGTATGCTGAAGCATTCAGAGTTCCTTTCACTGGAACTAAGGGGCCAAGCCCAGCTCCTGAAAAACAACCCCACACCATAATCCCCCCTCCACCAAACTTCACAGTTGGCACAATGCAGTCAGACAAGTACCGTTCTCCTGACAACCGCCAAACTCAGACTCGTCCATCAGATTGCCAGATGGAGAAGCGTGATTCGTCACTCCAGAGAACGCGTCTCCACTGCTCTAGAGTCCAGTGGCGGCGTGCTTTACACCACTGCATCCGACGCTTTGCATTGCACTTGGTGATGTATGGCTTTGATGCAGCTGCTCGGCCATGGAAACCCATTCCATGAAGCTCTCTTCGCACTATTCTTGAGCTAAAAATTATATATATATAATTTTTTTTTTTTTTTTTTTTTTTTAAATATATATATATATATATATATATACAGTATATATATATATATATATATATATATATATAAACAATTGTGTTCAGATGCCCTTTGTGAACAAAGTCATGCAATTTTATTCCAACTGGATGAAATAAACTACAGTTTTTGAAATAAAAAATGTTAATCGGTCAGTTTTGACCGAAACACAATATTAGGGTTAAGAGAAAAATTTTAATGGATTTTTGCAGCCTTAGTTCTTTCCTTTTTTTCTAAGCATATGCAGCTTAGCTGCATACTAAAAAAAAAAAAAAAAGTATGCTTTAATTACATGAAATGTAACTAAGAAAAGACAAAACAATGTTTGAAATACAGGTCAAACAATCTTCTGTTATTGTCTCACTCTCACCTCTGACCCTCTGCTGTTCTGCTTAAACTAAACTAGTTTGATCTGGTCATGAGCTTGAGTCTTATCTTTCTCTCTCAGATGGGGGTTATATATTGAGCTCTGCAGGGCCCCATGTGAACACTATAGTGTTTCATAGTACACTGCACTATCAGGACACAACCTTTGTGTAATAACATGGTTTGAACTCCTGGAAAAGCCCCTCATATCTTCTACACATTCTTTACAGGCAAATATTTGCCTTTGGCAAACACCAGGAGTCCAAAATTGTCTTGCGTTATTGTCCTAATTCAGATAAAAGTGATTCCTTTTGAGTTTTTATGATCTCAGTGATCTTCATAGAGATTAAATGATTATTTTCTCCACAGATGAACAGTTTTCCTCCTCTGTTCTGCAGGTATTATGGCTGGATCCAACAGATCTGGAGATCTGAGAGACGCTCAGCGGTCCATTCCCATCGGAACCATTCTCGCCATAGCCACCACCACCATCATCTGTATCCTTCCTAAAGATACTTTAAATCCATTACGCCTTTAACCCTTAAATATATGGGAATTTCACCAAACACTCTTACATATTCGGGTCTTTAGAGACCCGGCACTTATATCTATCACAAATGGATCTACAAAATGCCCAGAGAGTGCCAAAAAGAGCCACAGTGTCTCGCCCCCACTGTGAAATTTGGTGGAGGATCGGTGATGATCTGGGGGTGATCAACATTTTGAGCAGAATTATCTGTTATTTTGGATTACCTGTATTAAAGGAGCTTTAGGTGTTTGTGCTTGTCAACTGTGTTGATATCAGACACACTAAAGAAGATCCGTGAAGCTCTCGTGATTGTGTATGTATCCGCTTTATTACATTTTCCAATCGGATGGTTATTTCCTTTTAAAACGGCACAGTTTAAGCTCTTGTTTTAGCGCAGTGATTGACTGACAGGTGAGGGGTGGCGCTTCACTGCGGCCGGGACGCATTCAGGGCGGATTACTGTTTACACCTCAGATGCGAGGCGGACACATGCGTTTTTGACCACATCCGTATGTGGTTTCTGCGATCCGATCACAAAACGTTTTAGATCCTTTTTAGACCTGTATTTAGGGCTGACCCCATGTGATAGGATCACCCGAAACACATCTTAATACCAGGTGGAAACAGGGCCTAAAGACCGAGGTATGCATTACGGCAAAATTTCAAGGCAATGAAACGTTTTCTAAAAAGTATACAAGGCCAATGCAAAATTACCTAAACTATTTGTCTTTGTGAGAGAGAGAGTGTTACGAGAGATTGTGTTTGTTTGTCTTTCTTCTTCCTCAGGTTACAAATATTTTCTTTAATGTGTAACCCAGATCTTTCCTGCGTCGTGTTGTTTGGAGCCTGTATCGAGGGTGTGGTGCTCCGAGACAAGTGAGCACTCTTTAATGTGTTTATTTCTCATTTTCCACTCATAATCCTCGTTCTGGATGAACATAAGGAACATCTATTTTAAATAACGCCCAGTTTCTGTGGAAAGACTGTTTACGGGTTTTGCACAGCTGTGAAAGGACTCATTGTATGAAATATATCTTAATATCGTCTTCTTGTGTTAAAGTTGTGAATACATCTGTGATAAATCTAAGCAAACCTAAACATGTTGGGCTTTGAAATATCTTCTTTTATGCCAAAACCTAAGGCAGCAATGCATGCTGATGATGTATAACTTATATTTTATTCAATCCCGAGAAGTATTGATGTATAATAGCTGAATTTACCCAATATTTGTGTATGCTATGGATTTTTATGCTTTTAATTTATGTATCGTTGCAAAGTGTTTCAAATCGCTCACTTATAAGGTTTGATTTCAGTTAGGATGCTTCCTTAAAAGGTAGCTGCCTATGTAGACATTAGACAGCAAGATAGCTCACTAGGTTTTGGAACGAAGCCAGTATGTTTGTTTGCGCTTATGCATGTACAGTAAATAATCTTGTTCGTTAGGTTTGGTGACTCTGTGAAAGGGAATTTGGTGATCGGCACGCTGTCCTGGCCTTCCCCGTGGGTGATTGTGATTGGCTCTTTCTTCTCCTGCTGTGGGGCGGGGCTTCAGAGTCTCACCGGCGCCCCCCGACTGCTGCAGGCCATTGCCCGAGACGGCATAGTGCCCTTCCTTGAGGTACGATCTACATTTCTAACTTAACAGATCACTTTTATAGATATCGACACATGGGTTTTGTTCCTTTGCCAGACTAGAGATATTATAAGGGGATGAGACAGGTCACTCATGCAGTTAAAAGAGCCAATAGTCTGTTTGTTTACATGTGAATTACCTAAACCAGCCTGAAAAATACCATGTGATAGCATTCCTTTAACACATGCTTACATGCACGTATGATTACAGCAGTCTGACTGTAACTTTTGTTCATCTCTCAGGTGTTTGGTCATGGTAAAGCCAACGGTGAGCCGACCTGGGCTCTTCTGCTGACCGCTCTGATCTGTGAGAGTGGAATTCTTATCGCCTCGCTTGATGCTGTCGCTCCAATCCTTTCAATGTAAATATCTACTTCCTTCTCCTAACCTCACTTTCTTTCCTGTGTCCACATACGTGCTCTTGACCATAGGACTGATTTTCACCACACTTGTGATATTTAAAAATACCCTTTCCACTTTGTTCATTTGTTCTCATTAGTTTTGCATTATTTTTTATGTTTAAGATTTGTTTCTGCTGTGCTTTAAATGTTTTTTTTCTCTCTCATCAGGTTCTTTCTGATGTGTTATTTGTTTGTGAATCTGGCGTGTGCACTACAGACACTTCTGAGAACACCAAACTGGAGACCACGCTTCAAATACTACCACTGGTGGGATAAACAACTTAACCCTATAAAGCCTGACATATCAATTAATAGTCAGAAAATGTGTTGTTGTTGTTGTTGTTGTTTTTAATGGAGCTGTTTTCTGAGCCTATAAACAAAATAAAATAAAAATGTTTTTTTTTTAGTGATAATACAGGAAAACGCAAGCTATGTTTATAAAAATCATAATTTTGGGGGTATCATGGTTTTACTATGCAAATACCATAGTTTAACTATGGTTTTACTATAGTAATATTGTGGTGACACTAAAATACGGTTACATTTGTCAGCATCAGTTAAGAACATTAGTTAACGTGAACTAACAATGAATAATACTTTTACAGCATATATTAATCTTTGTTAATGTTAGTTAATAAAAATAAAATGTTTCATTGTTCATGTTAGTTCATAGTGCATTAACTAATGTTAACATACAACTTTTGATTTTAAAAATGTGTTGATATATGTTGAAATTAATGTAGACAAACCTTATTTTAAAGTGTTACCACAATTTTACTATAGTAAAGCCATAGTTAAACTATGTTATTTGCATAGTAAAACCATGATACCCTTAAAATTATGATTTTTTTTTACCATAGTTTTTGTTTTCCTGTATTATCACTATAGTTTCAGTATGAAGATCATGATTAAAATATAGTTAATGTAGTAAAACCATGGTACATTTTTTGCGAGGGAGCACAAAACGTATTTTCAGGGAACGCAAAACTATTGCGAGGGCATGCAAAACTATTTCAGAAAAAAAAGTCCCACTCTATCCTCATAGTGGCTCCATACATTATCCTCCTGAGACCCAGCAATTCATATTTGCAAAGGACTTTTGTTATGTACGTTTTTCTTAGCCCATACATGCCACAGTGGTAAATCATGGGGTATTGTCAGAGGACTCCCTGGGCTTTACAGAGATACCAAATATTTGAGAGTTTTGCCATGACAGCCTCCTGCCATTGGTCTATAAAAATGTATATTTATGACATTACAATTCAGCACATAAAATACAATATGAAAAAATAAATTATAAAAAAATATACAGTTATTATCATATGTATTTTATGCACCAAACACTATACTGACATTTAAAAAAGGGACATTTTAAAACTTTTTTTTCACTGAGTCTCAGGAAATTATGGTAAGATGACATAATAATAGCTTTTATTGTGAAACAGTGAGATCTTTAAATTGACAGAGCAGACTGCATATATAAAAATTCACATTAATATGAATTCACACTTAATATATATCTTATAAAAAGTTTATGAGGTTTAAAACTTTCTAGAGTTTTTATTATTTTTGTTTTGTTTTTTTGTGGTGGGCACGAATAGAATAGATGTACCTTAAAAGCCGGTTGTATCATATTTGATATGCACATTTCAACGTGATTTTTATATAAAATAATGTACAAAATTTTAACCAAGCACAAGTTGCTTATATTCAGCAAGTACTCTTTTTAAATTATCAGCAATAATATAATCATTTTGTCATTTTTACTTTATCAAATCAGCAAATATTTCACATCAAATAGACGAGTGCTTCACAATACGAAGGCGGACGTTAGGAAATTATTTTAAAACGTCCGGAAGAGCATGGAAACATCCACCAAGTGGAAGTACACATCATGTACATTGCAACCGAAAGGATTTCCTGCAAAGTTTTGATCATGCTGATGATGTAGAGGCTTAAAAATATAATGTATCAAATTTGATATGCACGACGTTATACGGTAAAACTCAACATGAAATCAAAATTTACTTGTTCCAAAAAGACGTTCTTAGTCTTATTGTGCACAATTCATAACGTAATATTTCATTAATATGTAATAACTGGCTCTGCCTCTGAAATTACGTTCCTTTTTGCCTGACATCACCTATTGTGAACTGTTATAGCTATTTATGTGTTGTTTTTGCAAGCTTGCATTTAGGTCCAATTCTGGTATGAAACAATTCAGTCAATACAGAATGGATAATATAAATCAGATTTTCCATCATTGGATATCCTGTTTCACTCAGAAATACATCACAATTTGGAAGTGTAATGTGTTGCGTATGTCATTTAAAGCTGACTTTAAACAGTCACGCTGATTTTACAGTAATAATGAAGTCCATTTATAGAGCAAATTTTATACAGAAAGTCAAAAGTCAATTTATTTTATAGAGAAACATGAGGAAAGCTTAAAATGGAAAGCTGTTACAATAAAAAAAACCAAAAGCTCTTTTGAAGAGGTGTGTTGTTAAGTGTTTTCGACGGTCTAATAACACAAATGGCTTGTGATCTCATACAAGTATCTTAACCTCTCACCTGTTACGGCCCATTTAATCTGATTTGGTTGTCATAGTAACTCTCCAGAGCATCTGCGTGGGTTTTAATTAATGGACTCGTTATGGAGTCACGAATCTCTCCGAGTACATAAATGCACGTAGGCTGATTCTTTTTCGAGGCAGATGAGGACAAGAGGTGACACAGCATCTGTTGCTTCTCTAGGGATTGATGACTTTTCTCTGCAGCAGGAAACCCCTCTCATGTCTTTTCATCTCCCGCTGTGTTAATCTCTTTAACTACCCCCCTCTCACTTAGGACGTTCCTCTTAAAGTCAACACGCAATGAAAACGAACCCTACTTACTTTTTTAATGGTCTTACTTTCTTTTAGTCATTAAGCCCTTGTTATATTTATTTTTATTTTCTCCCCAATTTGGAATGCCCAATTCCCAATGCGCTCTAAGTCCTCGTGGTGGCGTAGTGACTCGCCTCAATCCGGGTGGCGGAGGATGAATCTCAGTTGCCTCCGCGTCTGAAACCGTCAGTCCGTGCATCTTATCACGTGGCTTGTTACCGCGGAGACGTAGCGCATTTGGAGGCTTCAAGCAGTATGTCTGACCAATGGAATTAATTGAGAGTGTTTGGGGAAACCTGTTTGAAAACAATGATTATTTTTGCAATTTTGTGTGTTGACACCTAGTTGCACAAAAACTACACACTTCAGCTTTAACTCTCCTATGGTATTGAAAAATGGCACCTCCCTTTGGTATTTGCGGTCATTTTTGACCAGAAGGGTCAGATGTGTAACCCCTATTTTTATGATGATACCATTTCTTCTTCCTTAAAGTGAGAATTAAATTATTTATTTCTTTTTAAATTTTATGCTATTTTGATCTTATTTACATGTACATTTCTAAATGTTACCATTAATATGCATATACAAATAAGTAAATAATTTTTTTTTTTTTTAAATAAAAATCTACACTTCTATAAGTTGAAACTTAATATGAGAATGTGACATAAATTGGAGGCAGACTGATGCCATCTGCTGAAAAAAATATAAATAACATGACTTGAAAACCATGTCATGCCAGTAACAGCCAGTAGATGACTGTAGTCACTGACTGTGTAGTCTGATGGCTTGTTGTAGATATGCATTTGGATATATATTTAGACATTATCAAACTATTATTTGTCAAAGTTTAGCATTTTTAAAATTGATTTGAAGTGTCAGTTTTTGCCGTTAATGTCATTATAATTGCAATCAGACCTGACCATGGTGTTACAAACAGAAGACACAGATTAAGCATTTTTCTACCAATAATTTATTTTAAACATAAAAATGTATTAACTCAAAGTAAATGCATAATACTGTCAAGAAAATGAACATCAAGAAACAGAAATGAACTGCAAAATTCTGAAAATTGAATTAGAGAATAAAACAGAAGAATCAGAGTAAACATTCTGCAATTTCAAACTTTCTATAGTAAAAATTTAATTTGCACACATGGCCTCTGTTCTGTGTGTGTGTTCTGCATTGTGAGTGTGTTATCGTCTCATCCCTTCAAGTGAGGGTTAAGGAAAAGTCTCCAATTGCTCTCCATTTAATCTTACCGCTGTTTACGAGAAACAGTCAAGATATTAAAGTGATCTAATTTTGTGCTTTCCTACTATTTCAATGAAATGTTTTAAGTTGACTTTTAACGGAATTGTAACTGCTGTTCTCCTCCACCACAGGGCTCTTTCGTTTCTTGGCATGAGTTTGTGTCTCGCTCTGATGTTCATCTCATCCTGGTATTATGCTCTGGTGGCCATGCTGATCGCTGGATGCATCTACAAATACATTGAATACCGTGGGTAAGACCTGTAGCTCAGATCAGTGCTGTTGCCTGTGTAGACGTTAAGCTGATTATAGGTGATGTAATTTAATTTTACAGAGTGAATATCTGTGACGAGACCGAGTGTGTGTGGGGGCTAACGTTGGTATACAGAGTCATTGTTAGTTAAAACTCACATAGATTTTTCTTTGTGTGTTCAGGGCGGAGAAGGAATGGGGTGACGGGATCCGTGGTGTGTCCCTCAACGCCGCACGCTTTGCTCTTATTCGATTGGAGGAGGCACCGCCGCACACAAAAAACTGGAGGTGAGGGTGATTTTTAGTGTCTGTTTGTAATACACAAGCACTTTTCATTAACTCTTATAAACACAGTGAGCAATTCAAGCTTGCAGTACCACCTGTTTTATCCAGGGGGCAGTAAGCGAAACTCTAGCTGTATAGGCAACATGCAGCTTATACAGAGAACAAACCACACTTACCGAGGGTTGTGTCTAGAAGGGATCCCTCTTTCGTCAATCTCGCAAAATTATACAATTCTACAGATTATACACAGCGGTTTAAAGTCGCATAGCAACAATGAGCGCTAGTAAAAGATTATTTTAAATTGTCTGTTTTGATAAATAGTCATTCTTGATGATCAATTCCAGCTCTAAAATAAATATTTCACATAATGAATTTGATAACTTCATCTCTATTTGTGCTGCTATCGGTCATGAGATATTGTAAGTCAGTGGAGAAGTGCATCAATCAGCGCCGGTAGTTGGAGTCCAACTGGGTGGTCAAGTGGTAACTAATTCGCCCCGTGCATAAGAGGCTTAGGGCTTTCTAATCCGCCCATATGTAACTTAATATTTTAATTAACAAAGATTGCATCCGCACCTTAGTGGATGTATATCTTGAGTGGGGACACATTTGTTTGCATTTTTCTCATGTACATCACTGTGGCACATATGTTGCTATCTTCTTAATACTGTATAATTAATGCTTATGTTGTTTAAAATTAAAAGCAGTTCATGAGCATGCCGTTGTTATTTTACTAGTCATCTCGAACTGATCTTTAACTTGATATGTCGTTCTTTTGATAAACATAGTTAACTGATGAACGTAGTTACACATACTTAGAATATACATAACAGACTGCGCAAATGAGAGAAGTTGACGAAAGAGGGATCCCTTCTAGACATGAGAGCAGACAACACAAGATGAGAACACGTTCTTGCATTCAAACACAGCTTGATGGAGCACAAATCCGAACGCAGGGATCTCAAGTGTTTGTCTAAGTTTTAAACTTTTACTTGACACAGCTACCTAAAAACGGTACATTTATGATGCAATGCAAACGAGACGCTCCAAAAGCGTCCCTCTGACGCAGGTGTACATTGACGGGTGCTTAAACAAGCCCTTATAATAAATCTCGGACTGATTGATGAATTTAGCTGCAAATTGGATTGCTGTGAACTGTAGTCCAATGACAATCTTATGTTCAATAATATGGAAATAAACAATATATTGCATTTTAAAGTCACTTTTTGTATTTTAAAGTCTTTTTTAATGCTTGTCTGCCTAAATAATGTAATGCATTTTATTTTTCTGTATTATTTTTTACAATATATATATTTTATTTTTAATTTAAATAGAACTATTTATAATTATTTAAGCATTATAGATTGAATTATTGTTATTTGAGGGGCTTTTTAAGCAAATATTTATGTATGCGATTAATTCAATTAAAAATTAATCGATTGACAGCCCTAATATACTGTATGTATGTGTGTGTGTATATATATATATATATATATATATATATATATATATATATATATATATATATAAATATAAATAATTATATTAAGGAAATTACAAAATATAACTGTTAGTTCAGTTTTAAAATGTTATGGATAAGCTGGGGCTAATGTAAAATAACTAATAATAATAATAATTTTATATATATATAATTTATTAACTATCATTTATTATATATATATATATATATATATATATATATATATATATATATAAAATAAATTAGTTAATAAATTATATATATATATATATATATATATATATATATATATATATATATATATATATATATATATATAAATGACAGAAAATTATTACAAAATATAACTGATGTACAATAAATAATAATAAAAGTAAAATTGTTGATATATATATATTATATATCAATTATTATAATTCATAATAACAAAGAAAATTAAAAATAGTTAATAAATTATATATATATATATATATATATATATATATATATATATATATATATATAGCAATTATTATAATTAATAAATAATTACATTAAGAAAATTATTACAAAATTATTACAAAATATATTATAACTGATAGATAAACGGCTAATGTAAAATAGCCATTAAACACACACCTGTGACCGCTCAGCGTTACATGAAAGTTATACTGTATAAAAGTGTACATGTTAAGTACTACCACTGGTTTCCAGTTCTCTTAAATGTTTCACCATTTAATGATCTTTTTGCCTTCACTAGTTCATTTTAAACATTCCTCAATTTTTAGAGGTATTCCATGTAGTTTCCTCCAGTTTATGAGTTAATAAAAACTGCATTTTGGACGTAAAAGAATAAGCATAGTGCTGTTTAAAATAGTTTTAGAGTCTAGCTCAAGTCACCAGTATTGTAATGCCTTTTATCTCTCTCTAGACTGTGTCCTTCACTTTTGTCACCAGCGTAATCAAGCGAGATAATCAGTATTTGATTTTTCCCAGAGCTCTCATTAATCTGTCATGGATTAAATAAGATGCAACAAAACTTCGGTCTGCTTTGAGGAGGAATCTGGCCGAGCCTGCTAATTCCTCGGCACAGCGGTTTAATCTATGACATGAGAATCATCTATTTAATTCTGTGACATCTGTGCGAGTGGGCAGAGAATCCTCTGTCGAAAGGTCATCCATATTTTCCCGCGTCTAAGCCTCTTTGACTCGTGTTCCAATCGACATCTTATAGCCTTTCAGTCGTGTCTCACCTCTGGTTTCCCCTCGATCACTTCCAGAAGTACTGAACTGCTATAACCCCAATCTGAGCTGAATTAATTTTAGAGGATTTTATTTGCAGGATTCAGTAAACAGTAAAGCATTATTAATGATAATGGTAGATATCCTGTGCTGAACTTTTAACTCAGGTCAACTTCATTTACCTGAAAGCATCGCATCTCTTATTTATGTGTATAATCTTTTAATCCCAGAAAAAAACACGACTGTTTCATTTCAGAAAGGAGAATCTTTTCCACAGCTTTAAATAAAGTCAACATGAAATCAAAATTGACCCCATTTATAATCAGTTATCAAAATGTAAAGACTTGCTCTGCCTCTGCAACGACTTTTCCATTCTGGTATGGAACGCCCACTTTTCACGTCCACCATTGTTTTTCTCATTGTATAGCCTGTTTTAATCTGATATACATTACTTTATGGATATAAAATGGGTTGACAAAATATGGCATGATCTCTCTGTTCTTTGGTTCTGTCTCTGTTTCCAGACCTCAGCTGCTGGTTCTGCTCAATCTGGACTCTGAGCTGTCGGTCAGACACCCTCGTCTGCTGTCGTTCACCACACAACTGAAAGCAGGAAAAGGTCTGACCATCGTGGGTTCAGTTCTGGAGGGCACGTACCTGACTAAAGAGGCAGAGGCCAAGAGAGCAGAACAGGTACAGACCTTAAATAAACTTTAAAGTGTGCGTAGAGCATAAAGCAAACATTGACAAACGTGAATATGTGACTTTAAACAAACTATTTATGGGTGATTCATCAGTTAGTGCCACTTTGACTAGCTGAAATGAAAATGAAAAATAAAACTTAGTCTGGAATAAATATCTGATCATGGCTTGAATGAACCTTCAAGTAAAATTTGGTATAATGTGTGATGATGGTAATGACATTTCTCTCATTTTAAGGAAAAAAGTTGGATAAGCCTTGGACTTGGACAGCAGTATTTGGGAGTATTTTATATTAAGTGATTCTCTGTTTTAAAAATAAAAAAATAAAAAAAATGTACGCATAAATACTAAATTTGTTATGATTTTTTAACGTAGAATTTTCCTGATTTTAATACTAATTATCAAATTATTATAGAGGTTAAGTTAAAAAGTCTGGGTGAGGGCCAAGCCCAAAATACAGTGTTTATTGCAAATTTAACATTACACAAAAAAATTGTAAAATGTAATTAAAGAGTAACAATTAAAAGTTAAAAAACCAAAAATTCTTCTTTTTTTCTTTTTCTTTTTTTAAGTATTTTTTTCTTTAAAATCATCCTAGGGCACTGGTTTTCAAATGGGGTCTGGGGACCGCAATATATATTATGAAAAAACTTCTTTTTTTTTTTTGTTTGTTAGAAATAAGGATTGGATTTCACTATTTTATTTTAAGCTGCTTTGAAACAATGTTTATTGTTAAATTGTTACAATACTCTTGTGCTGAGATATGGGTGTTGCAACAGGGTTGCTAGGGTGCTCTGTTTGCTAGGCAGTTGTCAGGGTATTCTGGGTGGTCGCTAGGGTGTTGTTAGGTGGTTGCAAGTGTGTTCTGTGTGGTCACTAGGGTGTTAAGTGTGTTGCTAGGGTGTGCTGGGTGGTCACTAGGGCATTACAAGGCGTGTGCTAGGTTGTTTTGGGTGGTCGTTAGGGCATTTCTAGGTGGTTGCTAGGCTGTTGCAAGGGTGTTCTGGGTGGCTGAATGTGCATTTTTAGGTGGTTGCCAGGCAGTTGTGAGGGTGTTCTGGGTGGTCTCTAAGGCATTGCTTGGTGGTTGCTAGGGTGTTCTGTGTGGTCACTAGGGCATTACAAGGCATGTGCTAGGGGGTTCTGGGTGGTTGCTGGGGCAATGCTAGGTGGTTGCCTAGTAGTTTATTTGGTGTTCTGTGTGTTGTTAGGTGGTTGTTAGGATGTGCTGGGTGGTCACTAGGGTGTTGTTAGGTAGTTGCAAGGGTGTTCTGTGTGTTTGCTATGGTGTTGTTAGGTGGTTGCTAGGGTGTGCTGGGTGGTCACAAGGGCATTGCAAGGCGTGTGTTATAGTGTTCTGGGTGGTTGCTGGGGCATTGTTAGGTGGTTACTAAATGGTTTATAGTGTGTTCTGTGTGGATGCTAGGGTGTTCTGGGTGGTTGCCAGGCAGTTGTGAGGGTGTTCTGGTTGGTCGCTAAGGCATTGCTTGGTAGTTGCTAGGGTGTTCTGGGTGATTGCTGGGGCATTGTTAGGTGGTTGCAAGGGTGATCTGGGTGGTCGCTAGGGTGTTGCTGCTAGGGTGTTCTGGGTGGTTGCTGGGGCATTGTTAGGTGGTTGCTAAGCGGTTTATAGGGTGTTTTGTGTGGTTGCTAGGGTGTTGCTAGGTAGTAGGGTTATGCGGTTTACTGGTACTAATGAAGTATAGAGATACCGAAAAAATTAAAACGGTACGATATCATCTTGTTGCTAATTTCTGTACCACATTACAGTATGCTGTCATTAGCAAAATGATATGAGATGTGACAGTTTTGAGATTAAATCATTTTTGAAAACAATTTGAAAATAAAATAACCTATGGCCAAGTGTGATCTTTAAACAGCAAAAGGTTGTATGTAATTTATTGATCATTAATGGGAAGCTTGATATAACTAACCCATCAAAAACAGGAAGTACTCAAAGGTCTTTCAAAATAAAAGTCCTGCTTAAATGAAAGCTCTGTTCAACTGGATGCGTAAAATTGAAGACAGTCAATAACTACTGTATAAAAATGTAGTATTCAAAAAGTAGCAATAATACTCATAATAACAATTATATAATATTAAATGGTTGTTTTAATATTATTATTATTATTATTATTATTATTATTATTATCTGTAAGCAATATCACAAATGCAAGTGTTTTATCAGCACGTTGTGATTTATTGCCATAATCAGATTTATTTTTTCATTAATGTTCTCATTTATACTGTGAAGCTGTGTTGTGCAGCATTTTACTTTACCAAAAATAAAATAGCAATTTTGTTTTTATAATTGTTTTTTTATATATATATGATTAAAGCTGTATCAATTTGATTAAACACCATTTGATCATAACATTTAATTAAAATATTAACATGGAATCCAGAAAAATTTAAACGGAAAACACATAATTTGAATCTGTGAGACTGAGACAGTTCTTTTAATTGTCATGTTCTGTGTAATTTCATCAAAAATCTGAGGCTTTTTATTTGTTGATTATAGTATTGATTTAGTGTCAATACCGAGGTACCAGGGCTGGTATCGTACCGAAGCCAAAATTTTAGCATCGGAGCAACCCTACTAAGTAGTTGTTAGTGTGTTCTTGGTGAATAAAAAGTGTATATTTTCCATATAAAATTTGAATAATTAATGTAGCTTTAGTACAATGGCACTTTAAAAGCCAGTTATTGAAATTTAGCAAACAATACGTCTTTATAATATAATGTTAACTATTTTTCTCACATATTTGAGGGTCCTTGGCATCAAGACGTTTAAAAACCCATGTTCACTCTTATGTAAAATTATTGTCACTTTATACACAGTACAAACAAACATACACAAAATGTGAAGGCAGTGTGTGTAACTGAATGAACAGGCTGTTGAGTTGCATGGCAAAATCAAATTATTTAAGTCATACTGACACCTAGTGTCAACAAAGAGGAATTATATTTCCTTGCTCAGTCATGCATTATATTGTATGTTTTTCTGTTATTTATTAAAATCCATGTCAGTGACTTTAGATGACGAGCATTTGGAATCACACTAATATTTGATGAAACAAATTTACCTCCATAGAACATCAAAGCAGCGATGACTGCAGAGAAGACAAAAGGCTTCTGTCACGTTGTGGTGTCATCAAACCTGCGTGACGGCATCTCTCACCTTGTCCAATCAGCTGGTCTTGGAGGAATGAAGCACAACAGTGTTCTGATGGCTTGGCCGGGAAACTGGAAACAGTCGAACGACCCGCAGTCCTGGAAAAGCTTCATAGGTTCGTGTCTCACCTATTTAAAAATCCTTCCACGAATTTCCACCTGATAATTTGCCTTTATTTAATGGGATTCTCACTCTTTCATCCATAGAAACCATTCGAGAGACCACTGCGGCCCATCAGGCTCTGCTGGTAGCGAAGAACGTGGACAGTTTCCCTCATCAAGAGCGTCTTAGTGAAGGAACAATTGACGTGTGGTGGATCGTTCATGATGGTGGGATGTTGATGCTGCTGCCGTTCTTATTGCGACAGCACAAGGTACATGTCATCATCACACTGAAACTTCAAAGGGTTTACATGTTAAACTTTTGCCCACTTATAATATTAGTCGAGGTTTTTGCATCAAAAACAGTCATAATTTAGTTTATTTATAATAAGGGATGCACCGATATGAACATTTTTGGCCGATATCGATTTTAACAAATAACTATTGGCCGATACCAATGCCAATACCGTTATTTTGCCACCTTATTTTGTCATCAGATCCAAGTTTTACTCAGGAATTGTGTTTTTAAAATGTAGCTTTTGTTCTAACAATAAGTAATTTCCATTGAACATGAAATGGATCTGTTGAACACAAGACAGGCCAAAAATGTAAAGAGAGCCACAATGAAAGATAAATAGAAGGTAAAAAGCTAAAAACAAATTTTTTAAATAACTAAATATCATAACATGATGCTTGATGTAAAAACATATTATTTTAGACTTTAAAAATTTTTTTGCACTTCTGTTTTTGCAGTTCAAAAACACAGAACTCACATTTTACATGTTTGTACTGTATATAATAGAACATCACAAATTCATATTATGTTGGGCAATTCAACGGAAATGTCCACCACATCAATTAAAAATAAAAAGTAACCAAAGGAACAAAACGACCTTTTAACAAGTTCTATCGTGGTGTAATGAATAATGGAAAATGCCGTCCAGACCGCTAGAGGGCGCCACTTTCCTACACAATGCTGATTGAAGCACTGTTTGCAGTCTATTTTTAAACGCAGCCTTTCAAGCTTTTGTAATTGCGCAAGACCATATTGTGATTTCAATCTTAACTCAATCAATAGTGCAGACATAATGGATACCATACCAATGTCTCAGAAGTCAAAGTTTGCTGTTTTCAAAGCGTTTGGATGCTTTTACCTCATCATGTATAGGTAAGTGCTGCTTTCACAAGTGTCACTTTACAACGTTCTTTCCTCATTAATGTGAGAACGAATAAAAATTAAATATTACATGTTCTTAGGAGTGTCAACCCTTCTACATATTGTGGCTATTATTATTTCTAGATTGTACATTTGAATTGTGATGATAAGTAATTATAAATTAACCATCATTTTTTCACATCAGCATTTTCATGCTTAAACCGTTTTGAAGATGGTTTTAATTTGGTCATTAATTGGCCGAAACATTGGTGCATCCCTATTTATTTAACAGTCATTTTACCAAATACTTATTGATGATATGTAATGACATGTAAATGTGGGCAGGCATATGTTAATGAGCTCATGGGTGTGATGACATAAATGCAACGATTTCCGAACAAACCATTTTGGCAGTTTAGTTCTAGATTGATTGGGTGGACTGGTGAGGAATTATTTATTTATTGACAAAAAATATCAGAAAAAAAAATTAAAATACATTTCATCAGAGCCCTTGGTACACATGCTCCTGACACGTATGGGCTGTTGCTCTAATGGTAGGTTTGAGTCTGACCTACCCAAAAGAAATGAGCTTTAATGAGCTTCTCTCTCTCGCAGGTGTGGAGGAAATGCAAGATGCGCATTTTCACCGTGGCTCAGATGGATGACAACAGTATCCAGATGAAGAAAGATCTGCAGATGTTCCTTTATCACCTGCGTTTGGATGCTGAGGTGGAGGTCGTGGAGATGGTGAGGAGATGATGCTTCTGACTTTATTTTATGGTGAGGTTTTAGTTGTTCTTGGTTGTTGTCAGATGTCATTGTTTTCTCTGTGTGTTTTTGTCTCCAGCATGATAGTGACATCTCGGCGTTCACGTATGAGAAGACGTCTGGTGATGGAGCAGCGCTCACAGATGCTCAAACAGATGCAGCTCTCGCGGACGGAGAGGGAAAGAGAGGTGATGTTTCATCATCAAGTTCTGTTTTCAAGAGCGTTGTGCTGTAATAAACTGCTCTCCACACTAATCCGTTTTCAGTTTCTTACGTCATTTTACAAAGTATGTAGTAATGGAGAGCGTTTTCGAAAATCTTTTTCTGTGTATGAAAGAGGCATAAACGTCAATGCATTTTTAAAAGAAAATGTATTAGTGTGGATGTGGCCTAAACCTTAATGCTGTTGAAATGTATTTGCAGTGAAATGTACCTACAGTATCTTCATTTTTAATAAATGGGTGACTTTCACGAAAACTGTCAAGAACATGTCCAGGTCATATTTCACCCTGAAATTAAAAGAAAACAATGAATTATATTGTACATAAAGAAATTGAGATTAAAATTATAAATAGTTAAGATTATATATATATATTTTTTTTTTTCACTTTAACACTATTATCCATATTTAAACCTCACAATTTGTAAATAATATTATTCAGAAAAAAATTTAAATACTTGAATATGAAAAAAATAATGAGAATTATTATTTAATACACTAATGCTTTTTAGATTGTAAAGTACATTTGTAAAGTATATCATGATAGTATTTGTTGTATTGAATCTTATGAGAACATGCCCAGGTCAAATTTTACTTAAAAATAAATAAAAATTAATAATTAAAATAAATATATATATATATATATATATATATATATATATATATATATATATATATATATATATATATATATATATAAAAATGAGTTTTTTTTGCATAAACTCTGATTAAAATTATGATTAAGATTTTTTTTTTTTTTACATTATCCACATTTACACCTCCAAATTTTTAACAAATATTTTTCTGAGAAAAATGTAATTACTTTAATGTAAAAATTATAAATATTAGTATTTAATACATTAATGTTATTTAGATTGTAAAGTACATTTTTAAAGTATATCATCGTAGTATTTGTTGAATCTCATGTCCAGGTCAAATTTTACCCCCCCCCCAAAATAAATAAATAAATAAACATATTGTGCATAAAAAAATTAAGATTTTAATTATGATTGTTTGTTTTTTTCTTTTTTTGCACTGAAACATTATCCATGTTTAAACCTCCAAATTTTTTATTTATATTTTTCTGAAAAAATAAAAATAAAATTAAAATACTTTATTTAATGTGAAAAACATATATATATATATATATATATATATATTATTTAAAACACTAATGTTAAGTACATTTGTAAAGTATATCATGATAGTATTTGTTGAATTGTATCTCATGAGAATATGCTCCGGTCAAATTTTACTCCAAAAAAATTAAAAAACTTATATTTTGCCTAAAGAAATTAAGATTACAATTATGATTAACTGTAACACTATTATCCACATTTAATCCTCACAATTTTACATGATTATTTTTCTGGGGAAAAAAATACTTTAATGTGAAAGAAATTGTGAATATTAATATTTCATGTATTATTTAATACACTAATGTTATTTAGATTGTAAATAAATATAAAAATACATTTAAATGTAAAACAAATAATTTACTTATTTTTCTAATATATTTATTTTGATCTAGTGGTGAAATATGACCTGGACATTTCTTGATCCTGGAACAAACTTAAATATCACATTATTCTAACAGAAATATTTTTTATTTATTTATTTATTTTATTTATTTTTTAATCTGTATTCAGCTGAAGTGTTTCAGATTGCTACTTTGATAACCTTAAAATAAATAAATCATTCTGGTTTTGATTCTCCTGCATGTGTGGATAATATAAACAAATCCAGAACCGTACCCTGTGGCACACCATTTTATAGTTTTTTGACTTGTGGTCCCTCTTTTATTTCTACTACTGTTGGGGACAAACATCCCAGATTCAAAGCATCACTGACGAATCGCGTAGCTCCATTCGGAGGAAGCACCAGAGTGGGGCACACAGCTCGGGCGTCAATAACCAGAGCTCCCAACTAGATGATGTTAATCAAGATGAGGTAGTGAACTCAAAGGCTGAACCCTACGACCACCATCCTGGAGTAAACACCTACAAGTGCAGAGCCAAAAATGTTGAGAACAATCATACAAAGCAGAAATTACATGATTAGTTTGCACCAAATGACATTGGTGTGTGTGTAGCTTCAGCATTAGCTCTGTACCTGTAACGGTGTTATATCTCCCTTCAGAAACCTCATTCCATTATGCATGATCAGCGATGTCATGCACGGTTAGATCTGCACCCTTGTGACCCCTCGTGACCTCTCGTGTTTCCTTTCATTCCCATAAACGTCTCAGTATATAGTTAACAGATTTTCCATTCTTACATGTATGTTGCATGTTAGCAGTCAGAATATTATTGCCATTTCAACAATTTAGACTAACATAGTTGCATGAATGTTGTTTGCATTTGTAGACAAACTAAACAATTAATCTGACATGTTCTCTTTCTATATTGATATCAAAATGTTTTGTTGGATGATTGTATTTAAAAGGACAAGAAAAGGGGGCCTGGGTAGCTCAGTGGTAAAGACGCTGACTACCACCCCTGGAGTCGCAAGTTCGAATCCAGGGCGTGCTGAGTGACTCCAGCCAGGTCTCCTAAGCAACCAAATTGGCCCGGTTGCTAGGCAGGGTAGAGTCACATGGGGTCACCTCCTCGTGGTCGCTATAATGTGGTTCTCGCTCTCGGTGGGGCGCGTGGTGAGTTGTGCGTGGATGCCACGGAGAATAGCGTGGGCCTCCACACGCGCTATGTCTCAGCGGTAACGCGCTCAACAAGCCACGTGATAAGATGTGCGGATTGACGGTCTCGGACGCGGAGGCAACTGAGATTCATCCTCCGCCACCCATATTGAGACGAGTCACTACGCCACCACGAGGACTTAGAGCACATTTGGGAATTGGGCATTCCAAACTGGGGAGAAAAAAAAAAAGGACAAGAAAAAACTTTATATTTGCGTAATTTAAAAGGCGAACACATGAAAGATGGTATATTTTATGATGTTCATTTGTGATTTTATTGGTGATTGTGATGATACCACAGGCCCAGCTGATCCACGACAGAAATACGGCTTCTCACGCCACGTTAAACGACAAGGCCGATGCGACGCCAGCGCGAGTCCACATGACCTGGACCAAAGAGAAGTTCTTCACTGAACGCAATCGTAACCGGGAGCCCTTTGCAAACATGGCCATACGGGACCTTTTCAACATGAAACCGTAAGTTTGCACATTTCTCTACATGGCTATTTTATGAAAAAACATCTGTAGTAGACTTGAGTTTGAACGAGTGTGCATGGAGTGTGCTGGGTGAGACGTGTGACATCACTTCCTGCACTGCAATATTTCACGTGAAACGGCATGACCAGAGTGTTCCTCTGTGTTTTTGTGTTTCTTCAAAGATTGACATCTGGTCAGTGTATTTAATGACACGTCTTTTGATCTTTATCCATTATTAAAAATAATATTCAGGTGTCCTCTTAATGGTTCTTAATGATTTAATAGGTGAATCTCATGAAAACATGTCTAGGTCACATCTATTTTAGACTTAATTATATTTACCATTATGATTTTTTGCATTACAACATTATTGTCATGAAGATTAAGCACATTTTAAACTTAAAAAAACACAGTTGTGATTTTCATGAATGAAAAGTGATTTTCAATGTTCTCAGTGCCCTTAAAAATTGAAATAATAAATTTGTGTAATTTTTTGTAATTTTTATTATTTAAAATGCATTATTTTATTATTTTTTTTTATTTTATTTAAAGCTATTTAAATGAATTGTATTTTTATTATTTTATTTAAATATTTGTAAATTTATTGACATGTATTTAATTTTTATTTTGCGTTTAAATTTTATTAATTCAAGTCAGTATAACCATGATAAAGTTTATTTATATTTATTTATAAAAAAAAAAAATATTTATATTCATTTTTTACACATTACAGGAATCAGAATTTAAGAGGTTTTTTTTCTGCATTATAATAATGAGAATTTGTAGGTAAAATGTGTTTAATTATCAGGAAAATAATAATGCAAAAAATGCTTCACTTTCTTTGTGCAAAATACAATTTCTCTCTTTTGATTTTGGGCTGAAATATGACCAGCACACGTTCTTGACGGTTTTGTGAGATTCGCCCCGATGTTTAATGTAATTCAATCTAGAATATCTTGTTCAAGAAACTTCCTTTTTCTATTTTAAAAGATGAATCTCACAAAAAATACCAAAATAATAATAAATAATGCTGTATCAAACCTAGACACTTTTTGTTAAAAAAAAACAAATTTCAGACAGCATTCATGATTTTCTCTTGAAGCGAGTGTGGCGTGTTCAGCTTGAGAAAGCATCTAAGCATTTGTGTCTGTTGTTTTGTCTTGTTTTTCTCCTTCTAGAGAATGGGAGAGTCTGTAAGTCATATTTCTCTGTCCCGTTCTGTGTATATGTGTCTGTGTATGTGTGCCTGTGTTTGTTTACTTGCTGTCCTGCCCCATAACCCTGCAAGAAAGCTGGATTTATTCAAGTGTGCGTGCTTCTGATGTATGTGCAAGCATGCATGTGTGTTTACGTCCTACATACCATTATATCTGTCATGGCTTGAGTTAAAAGCATCTGTTAGTTTTTAGGAAATGTGCAGGAAAACTTGTGTTTTTGCCTCACATTTTGTGCCACTGGAAAACATGATAACTCTGTTATAGATTAATGAATATTTCATAACAATTATATTAAAATTACATACATTTTTCTTTAATATTTTGTTGTATTTTATTTATACATTTTTGTTTAGTAAAACAGTTAAGGTTGCATATTTAATGCAGTTTATAGGGTGGCACCAGGTGGCGCTGGAGAGCACAAGTTTCAAATTGACCTGTTCGTATTCGTGATGCAGTTTATGCCAAGACGATGTGCATATCATGCCATGCATGTGTTATATTAATGCTGTGCACGCTAACATCAAATGGCTTTATTATATAATGTATGATGCATATCATGCTTTAATTTAGGTGCAAACATAGTATACTTCAATTATGTGTAGGACACTTTACAGTCAAATTACAAGCAAAGTACATTTTAGATTCATGTATATTATTAATAAAACGTTTGCTTTAAATTGCAATGCTTGATAGCCTAATTCTGGAGTTTTAAAATAGTATCATCATTACTTTAGTCATGTTTTTTCCTGTTTATTTCGAATCAAGGTTGAATATACTTTATCTCGAAACACAGCAAAAAACTAAACAATAAACAAAACAAAATGGACAGTACAGAGCCAAATATTTGTTAGTGGACAGGAATTTTAAACTGCAATCTTACATTTAGGCCTTAAGATCTCTTTGTTTTGTCACATTTTGACTTTCTGACACAGAAACCAGTCTAACGTGCGTTGCATGCACACGGCGGTGAAACTGAATGAAGTGGTGGTCAACAAGTCACAGGGGGCGCACCTCGTCCTCCTCAACATGCCTGGACCTCCAAGGAACAGGGGTGGCGATGAAAACTGTATCCTTACAAAAACTGCACTTGACCATTGCCAAACTCACATTTATAATTTATTTAGTTCCGGCTGTAAGATTGATACCCACTGATTGAAGTGGGTATTGGGCACCAAACTTCATGTTATGCCTAACAACACCCATTAACCACGGTTAAATCTCTGTAAAGGATGGTATTGAAAATTTTAGCATTTATTTATCACGCTTACTAAAAATCACAATCACTAGAGTTTCATGTTTTCCAAGAAGCAATATCTGAAACAGTAGAGCTGAAATTAAAGGTAAAGTATTTTTTTTTGTGTGTTTTGTTGGAATTTTCTCCCCTTTTCTCCCCAATTTGGAATGCCCAATTCCCAATGCGCTCTAAGTCCTCGTGGTGGTGTAGTGACTCGCCTCAATCCGGGTGGCGGAGGATGAATCTCAGTTGCCTCCACGTCTGAGACCGTCAATCCGTGCATCTTATCACGTGACTTGTTGAGCGTGTTATCGCGGAGACCTAGCACGTGTGGGGGCGTCACGCTATTCTCCACGGCATCCACGCACAACTCACCACACACCCCACCAAGAGCGAACCACATTATAGCGACCACAAGGAGGTTACCCCATGTGAATACCCTCCCTAGCAACCGGCCAATTTGGTTGCTTATGAAGCCGGACTGGAGTCACTCAGCACTCCCTGGATTCAAACTCATGACTCCAGGGGTGATAGTCAGCGTCTTTACTTGCTGAGGTACCCAGGCTCCCCAGGTACTGTTGTTTAACTATTATCAGGGTTCCCACGTGTCCTGGAAAACCTTACATTTTGCAATGCAGTTTTCCAGTCTGGAAAAGTAATAGAAAATGAGAAAAATACCTAAATGTCCTGGAAAATATTTTAGTATAATAAAACTGTTTGACTGTCGCTAACAATTTGTTTTTACATGTAAAAAAACATGGTAGCAATCGGGACTCGGGATCAGTATCAAATACACATTTGTATCGTTTTGTCACTGTCGCTGGCTGTGCATTGTGAAACAACATCAAAGTTAACTTTAATGAACGATGCTCTGTCAGGTGCATTCCTTGCTCATCTGGGTAGGGTTACAGCAGCTGTGGGTAAGGTCTCACTTAAGTTGGGACGTAAACTTTAAACTAAGTGCTTAGTTAAGGACTTGTTAGTTTGTTACTTATTCAGTGCTTAATTTAGTTGCATCACCAGTTCCTAACAGGATATGAATTAATATTCAATAATTCATAGATCGGAGTCCGCTTATACCGCAGTTATCACATGAAGGGCCCTATGATTTATGCGATGCAGCAAGCAGGGACGGAATCACAGTATCCAGTCATAAAAATCGCATTAGCTATAAAATGCGGAATTTCACGGAACTTGACATATTTGGGATGAAAATTAATGTTTGAATGCACAATTAATCAAATTAAAATTGCAATCTATATTAGTGTGATTATTAAACCTCAAAAAAGCTGTGATTTGATTCAGTAAATATACACCAATCAGCCACAACATTAAAACAGACTGCCTAACATTGTGTAGATCCCCCTCGTGCCACCAAAACAGCTATTCTGAGATGATATTCTTCTCACCACAATTGTAAAGAGCGGTTATCTGAGTTACCGTAGACTTTGCCAGTTCGAACCAGTCTGGCCATTCTCTGTTGACCTCTCTCATCAACAAGACATTTCCATCCACAGAACTGCCGCTCACTGGATGTTTTTTGTTTTTGGCACCATTCAATCAACAATCATGCCACGCTCCAAATCACTGAGATCACATTTTTCCCCATTCTGATGGTTGATGTGAACATTAACAGAAGCTCCTGACCCGTATCTGCATGATTTTATGCACTGCACTGCTGCCACATGATTGGCTGATTAGATAATCGCATGGATGATTGTTGGTTTTTCTGGGATTTTCACACACAACAGTCTCTAGAATTTACTCAGAATGGTGCCAAAAACATCCAGTGAGCGGCAGTTCTGTGGACGGAAACGCCTTGTTGATGAGAGAGGTGAACAGAGAATGAACAGACTGGTTTGAACTGACAAAGTCTACGGTAACTCAGATAACCGCTCTGTACAATTGTGGTGAGAAGAATATCATCTCTGAATGCTGTTCTGAGATGCGGGTTGGTACTGTTTTGGTGCCACAAGGGGGACCTACACAATATTAGGCAGGCGGTTTTAATGTTTTGGCTGATCGGTGTATAATCTGGATGTGCTGCGTGCTTCAAAATGAATGTGTGAAGCAGAGCACTCTGAAGTGCGCCGCACATACAGACTATATATTTATTTAATCAAACCACATTAAATATTGGGGTTTAATAATTACATGTGGGAAACTACCATCAAAAGCACATAGAAACGCCAAAATAAAAGCTCAATTTAAATGGTGAAATGGGAAAAAGATATATTACTACTGTTTAGTAATGTAATATTTACTGTAATTAAATAGTGATCATAATAATGTATTAAAGCAATTTCTCACATTTGTGATGATCTGTAGTGCAGCATTTAATTTAAAAACATATCTCCTGTGTTTTTTTATTTTTTTTATTGTGCTGTGAGGATTTTGTATAAAAGCACTTCATTTGATAAAAAAAAAGAATGCAATGTAATGTTAAAAAAAATTATATAATTAAAATAATTATATTTTCATTTGATTAAAGTTTTAATGAATTAATTTGTTTAGACATCATTTAGATGTTAAAATGTAATTAAACTGTTGAATGCGAAATTCTGAAAAAAATAAATAAATAAAAAAATAACCATCCAATAACCACAATATACATTATGACCTCTCATGTATTTCTTTTTTATGAATATTACACCCTTTAGGCACATAAAATGTCCTGGAAAATTGTGCCTTGAAAAGAGTGGGAACCCTGATTATATGTTTTACGACATATATTATCCTTTATTTTAAGTGCAAATATAATAATAATAATAATACAATTACAAGCAAAGTTTGTTCATTCATTACATTTAACTTACATTAAAAAATATATATTACATAATTGAATATAATTACAACTATAAATATATAACTGGTTTGGTAAAGTTTGTCAAGACAATGATGTTGGCTTGAAAAAGCCTGGCCTGAAAGCTTGAAATCTTTTAAAAGTTTGAAGTTGAAAGGTTTCACAACCCCTACAATCAAACAGACAGAACAATTTTTGATAAACAAACAAACAGATAGATAGATAGGTAGGTAGTTAGTTAGTTAGTTAGTTAGGTAGGTAGGTCAAGTCAATGGAAGTCTGTGGGATTTTTAAACCACTTCAAAGGTCCGCTATGGAAAAAAACATAAGTCCAATCAGTTAGAAAAGATACAGCACATCAAATCCGAATAAAATGAAAGTCTGTGCAAGTTTTGGTGGATGTAGCTTCAAAGCTCTTGGAGCAGTTAGAGGTAGAAATTATGGTCTTTAGGGGGCCTGGTTAGCTCAGCGAGTAGAGACGACGACTACCACACCTGGAGTCACGAGTTCGAATCCAGGGTGTGCTGAGTGACTCCAGTCAGGCTTCATAAGCAACCAAATTGGCCCGGTTGCTAGGGAGGGTAGAGTCGCATTGGGGTAACCTCCTCTATAATGTGGTTCTCACTCTCAGTGGGGCACGTGGTGAGTTGTGCGTGGACGCCGTGGAGAATAGCGTGAAGCCTCCACACGCACTACGTCTCAACAAGCCACGTGATAAGATGCGCAGATTGATTGTCTCAGACACGGAGGCAACTGAGATTTGTCCTCCGCCACCCGGATTGCGGTGAGTCACTACGCCACCACGAGGACTTTGGGAGCACATTGGGAATTGGGCATCCCAAATTGGGGAGAAAAAAAGTGGTTTAGTGGTTTTGGAAAACCAATGTAACATAATTATCAAGCTGTATTCAAAAGCATTGCAAAGAATTCATATATTAATTAAAGCTATGGAGTCTTTAAATAGTCATCATATCCATGACATTTATGTTGTTTTTATGTTGTTGATCCTTGACTGACGCCTCTCAGACATGGAGTTTCTAGAGGTTATGATGGAAGGCCTCAATCGGGTCTTGTTAGTGCGCGGAGGTGGCCGTGAGGTCATCACCATATATTCATAAAATCGAGTGTGGCCCAACGCCCCACCGGCAAGAATTTCGGTTGTTTTTTCAGAGCATAGCTGGGTGTCTTTGGAAAACCTAGTGGTCGGGTTTTTATTGTGGCATTACACCCGGCTGTGAGTTTGTTAGCGGACAATGTCGTTTTTGGCCCTCGTGAAGAAAGCTCGCATGAAGCACCAATGAAAACTGAGATGGAACAGATGAGCTGCTAGAAGACCACCGGCTTGATTTATAACGCAGACACTTTAATTTATCCTCATTGACTGTTTTATTGTTTTATTGTTCATACAAACTATGCTAGGTTTTTATGTCTGTTTGTTGTCTAACATCTGCCTGTGGCAGTGTGTATACAAACATGATCTGTTGTTGCTTTTTGTTTAGTTGGTTTTCGCTTCGTTTTGATTTTACGAAGGCACGTACAATCCGACTTCAGTGTTCAGAACCAAAGTCTGTTTTAGTGTGCTGAACAATCTGCAGCACACAATGTTTTTAATAACTGCTTTCAAGTTTTTAAAATGCACACGTTTGAACGTTGCTTACAAAGCTAATGCTTAATGTGTTTCGACAGCGCAACCTGTTTAATATCGATTCATCCATAAACCGTCCATCCACATGTCTCCATTGTGACTCTGCAATATTTTTTTTTTTTTTTTTTGCATACGTTAGCTACGATTCAAATTGTCGCTTGAAACCCAAACTAATATCCACCCTCAATGAGTCAGTCGTAAATGCGCTTTTTCCCACCATATAACCAATCCATATCCGAGATGTGAAAAGACGTGGTTCTTATTCCAATATCAAGGGAACGTTTGAGTTGGTCGCGTTTTTTCAAATTTGCTTGCCATTGGAAGCGGTGCAGCGTGTGGATGTTGGTTGTGGTCAAAATTGTTACGTTACTGAATAGACTTTATTATATGGTATGTGCAATAACTTTTGTTTATCATTAAGGCATCTCTGGCCTAACATAACATCAAGTTACCAAGGGTTTTGTATTATAATAGTTGAATCAAATACTAACAACGTTTAAGGATAATAGCCATAACATTCGTCAGGCACTGGTACCGTTTTACGTTGCAGATTTGTTGCTCCAACTTGGCATAAACCATTGAAATCAGCTACTTACTGTTAGGGTTAGGTTGATTTCAGCTGTATTGCACTTTTGTCTGAAAATTGTATCATGAAAGCAAATCACAAAGCTAACATGTCTACAGATACTCTGGTTTGATGTTTTAAATTGGAACCAGCACTTAACATCGCACTTTCTCAGCAATAAATGAGTTTTCCTCATAAACGGGAACTAAATTCAATGTCTGTTTTGAGGTGCATATGAAATGCGATGACATCTGGTGGCGTCAACGAGAACAACCCTTTGTGAAGTTGTCGGGTTGCCCAATACTTGTTGAGCGTTGACAATCCTGAGGGCCTTGGTGCAACTAACTATCATTACTACTAGACATTAACTAAAGCACTCAGTAATCTTTAGACACTATATACACTCTGCAATCATTCAGCATGGAATCATGTTTGTAGACATTGCTTATAGGAAATATCAAATTTGAGTCCCTTCAATTTTCTTACACTGCATGCATTTTAACCAGGCACAACGTGATAAAGCAGTACGTGTTAAAAATCTCTTCCACGTTAAGGAGATTTCACACTGCCGTAAATCAATGAGCAGTGTTGGGTTACCCAAAAAATTACTGATTACTTCTCTAAAATTGTAATCAGTTACACTACTCATCACTTCATGAAAAAGTAACCACAATACTATTACTTTTAAAGATACTTTCAAAAAGATCTTCACAGAAACGTTTGTTTTTCCTCAACTAATTCAAAATAATGTCTATATTCCCCCTTGTTAGTAGAAACGCAAACAGACGTACGTTTGAATGTAATCCATGTTTTAAATGTAATCATAAATATTATTTTAGAAATATGTATAACCGAAGTAATGTACTTAAAAGTAACTGTATCTTTAATCTGATTACACTAATATTTTTTAATTTATTACACTACTTTTTGACTGAAAAGTAATTAGATTACAGTAACTACTGTATATAATTGCTTTGTAATCAGATTACACTACTCATCACTTAATGGAAAAGTAACCACATTACTAATTACTTTAAAGTTACTTTCTAAAAACCTTTTATAGAAAAGTTTGCTTTTCACCTCAACTAATTCAAAATAATGTATTTTTTCCACCTCGTTCATAGAAACGCAAACAAACGTATGTATGAACGTAATCCATGTTTTAAATATAATCATAAATATTATTTTTAATAATATTATTATTTTTAATAATATAAATGTTATTACTTCGTGTAACCGAAGTCATGTATTTAAAAGTAACTGTAATCTGATTACACTAATTTAAAATGTAATTTATTACACTACTTTTTGACTGAAAATAGTTGGATTACAGTATACTTTGTAATCATATTACACCCAAAACTGTCAGTGAGAGTTGGCGATATCTGGCGACTTGAGCATCTGTTGACGATGCAAGAGTTCTTTATGCAACGTCGAGCGACAAGACTAAAGTCCTAAATTTCGCTCCATATAACTGTATATAAAACATCAGATTTGTTCAGATTGACTGTGACTTTTGTGCGTTTTCGCTTTCAATGTGGACAGACAAATTACGCAAAGTCGCGCCGTGCCTGGTTAGAACACAGTGTATAGTATTTAACATGTACATTATGTAGATTTAATGTCCTCTTAATCTGATCATTCAGAATTATAGGAAGATGTGTGCCAAAAATACAGGAAAAGAAACTGCAAATGTTCATTCACCGTCTATGTTTTTGCTGTCTGTTGTAATACAAATGTCACACTAGAATCTTCCTACGTGGGCCAAAAAAAAGCAATATATATGATATTTGAATAATGGTCATTAGAATGGCTCCAACTGGCTGATATTTCATTGTTTTCAACAAGTGTGTGCAATATATTTGAAGGCATAAAGAGACAACAGTTCTTCTGTGGTGTGAAGAAGTCTGAAGAATGCAATACCTTCTCACGTTACCTAAAACCCAGAGCCCACCTCGGTGGATTTACTTTGACAGTTTCTTTGAAACCCCCGTTAGCGGTGCAGTATTTTGTTACCAGAACCATGTATTTTTTCTACATTGTGTTGTCATAGAGAAGGCTGTTGTTATTGATATGGTTACTTTAGCTCATCTTATTTTGTGTTGTTTCAGTAATTTCTTCACTGCACTGTGTTGAATGTTGTGTTTCCCTTTAGAAGATGTGGTGAATTTTAGGACAAGGAAAAGATGGGGATATTGTGTGAAATTGTCTATTTTTTTTATTTTCATTTAATTTTATGTGGTCATTTCTTTTTCTCACTGAACATGTTAGGGATGCACCGACATTTCGGCTGCAGAAAATTTTTGGCCGAAAATGCTGTTTTCGGTTTTCAAAACATTATATATATATATATATATATATATATATATATATATATATATATATATATATATATATATATATATATATATATGTTTTTCCGTGCGTATTCAGAGGCTGTGAGGCCGTTTAGCTTGAGCTAACGTCACATATCATGGTAAAATATCCCCACCTAGTGTTCGAGCCAAGCCGCACTCTAAATTATCGGTGTCAAACGTGTCCAATTCAACCCGTACAAATGGGCAAATTCGCGCTTTTCTTCTGAAACTGGATCAATGAGTGACACTGTCACAGATTTTTCCCCACTCACAAAAATATTGACAATATGGATGATGGACAGATACAAGAAAAACTTAGAATAGGAAGGTATGCTTTTGTCCTTTGTTTTGTATTCCTAAGTAGGCTACATTCATTAGCACTTTGTAGGGTAAATATTTGCTTATGTTAGCCACAAGTCAGTTTATATATATATATATATATATATATATATATATATATATATATATATATATATATATATATATATATATATGCTTGTATACAGTATATACTGTATATATTAGTATATACATACATATACGATAGATAATTATTTCAAATTCAAATATACTGTGTATATGTATGTGTGTATATATATATATATATATATATATATATACATACATTGAACATTCGACCAGGTGTCTCAAGAAGTTTTTGGCCAAAAATTTTCATTTCGGTGCATCACTAGAACATGTAATTCATTCAATAGTTTTCAGGCTAAGGTCTTTGTAAATTAGGGGCTGAGCGAGCTTTTTAATCAAAAGGACCTGTAAAGGTTTGTGAACTGATTCAACAAAAACATGCTGTTCAGCTTTTTATTTTATTTTTTGAAATTTTTAATCACTAAAGACACAATAAGATCTTTTTTGTAATCTGTGGTTAAACTAGTTGTTTAGAATAAAATGTAAATATCAGAATAAAACATGAGCTGGAAAGCAGATGATGATGATGATGATGATGATGATTCAGCCTGATCTCATGAAAATTACGTGACTGTGGCGACATTGCAAAATGATATTACGTGGTTTATTAAACGTATCGCGGCAGTTCAGAGGTAAAATGTCCACTGTGTGGCGCTAAATGCGAGTTAAATGTTCTCTTAAACAGATGAGGTTTTTAAGATTAATCGAGTTTTAAATCAACAAAACCAACCTCCCTACCCTAAACCTAAACCTAACCGATAGTGTCAGAAAAAGCAAATGTAACCACGTCATTTTGTGGTGCTTCTATGACACTTTCAGCTCACGTGTGGACTCGCGTGCTCTTCAGGACTCGTACCCCGCTCCTTTACATCACAAGTGCAATGCTCTATCAGTCGAGCTACCGCGCTATTTGATCGCACTCGAACAAGCTTGTAAATGTAGTTGATTATGTGATGCAAACATTAAACTGAGTCACGCGCTATAGTAAAAGTGTTTAGATGTCATAAGATGGTATTGTGTGAGGAACAGGGTGAAAAGTAAATGTTTATAAAGTGATTCTCTGCCGTTTTACTCATGATTTATGTGAAAGGGAATACAAATCGTTGTAGTTGTAGCGCTTCTAGAGTTCATTTCACCTGGAAACTGACGCAATACAATGAGCCACGTAAAAATCATTTCGGGAAAATAACATGTATTATTGTATAGTAACCTGTGAGTCTATGAGACTAGCAACGTTTAATAATATTCGGGCCCACACGGAATCTGCGCACACAAAACTCTGAGGAAAGCTTCGCAAATTTTCATATAATTGTTATACTTGTAATGCACGAAGTTCTATGCAGATTATTAAATTTTGGCTCAATTTATTACACCATTTACAGAGAACATCTTCCAAGCTTCAACTTTTTAAAACATGGATAATGTTCAAATGTGCATCTGTTAATATCGTTTATATTGAAATATTGTTTCTGATGAACAAGGAGGAAATATAAGCACAATACTTTACTATGAGAACTGATTTAGAAAGTAACTTAAAAGTAATGCAATAAGTAATGTGATTAGTATTCCCATGAAGTAATCAGTAAATACTCTGATTACTATTTTTAGAAAAGTAGTTTGTAATTTGTAGTGGATTACTATTTCAAGTAATTTACTGTAATATTTAATTACAATATTTTATGGTGTTCTGTTATCAACCCGATCTTATGAAAAGTTGTACATATTTTATGAGTTGGCTATTTCGTACGATTTCGTTCGTAATAATTCGTACGATTTCATCACGTGTAAATTCCGCGGAAGTAAGCACAAGTTTCGCGCACGAGGCGTTAAGGACATACTTATTAATATTATGCACTTACCCAAACCCCTTATCTAAACTTAACCGATCAGTAGAGTGTGTAAACATGAGAGGAAGCTGCTGTGTGTGACAGAAGCAAGTAATCGTCACGTATTAGATATAAACGATGTCCAGTGACGTCATTGGCTGTAGTGAAGGTCGGACGAGTTTATACAAGTGCAGTCGTACGATATCATACGAATTAGCCAACTTTAGAAAAGTCGTTCGAATCCTGACGATTTCGCCGTGAGAGTGTGTTGTCTGTTATCAATAACAGTGCAGCACTTTCAGCTCTGTTTAACATGTTCAACTTAAATCCATACCGCAGAATTTGGCATTTTCCGTCTGGGTCTGATCATAGGTCACACAGTGTCATCTACCTCACAGTGGCTGGTGTGA
>NC_059384.1:2672500-2702500 GCF_019703515.2 Myxocyprinus asiaticus
ATTTTTTACTGATGCGCGTCGCGTCAGGTGGATGATGATGATGCAAGTGAAGTATTTTCTTAATTAATAATTCTCAATTCGTCATTTATATGACTTTTATGACACGGTCAGTCCTGCTGGATCAGCCTGAGGTGTCCTGGTCACGAGCGCAATGGTTCTAGTTCATGGATCCGCCCTGGTGCGGTTCGAACCTGCAACTTTCGGGTCAGCCTCCTAAGGTGTTTGAGCAGTAGGGCGCAGCGGCAGTCATGTTGCCCGGGGTGGGGGTGTTCGGCACCAGTCTCACGACTCGGGTCATCATCCCTCTGCTGAAGAACGAGGGCTTCTCGGTGAAGGCGTTATGGGGTCGCACGCAGGAGGAGGCGGAGGAGCTCGCACGCGAGATGAACGTGCCCTTCTACACTAACCGGATCGATGACGTGCTGCTGCATCATGATGTGGACCTGGTGTGTATCAACCTGCCGCCGCCGCTCACGAGACAGATCGCCGTCAAGACGCTCGGTGAGTGACCAAAGGAACACTCAAATATAGTGTATACACGACAAAAAGTATCATAGCCTAGTGTTACGATGCTTTTTTTGGACATGTTATCATGGCATTCTTTGAAGTACCATGTTTATTTTGTAAGAATGGTTTTGCAAAATAGAGGTCACAGTGAGGCACTTACAATGGAAGTGAATGGGGCCCATTTTTGGAGGGTTTAAGGGCAGAAATGTGAGGTTAATACAGTAATTTTATAAAAGCACGTACATTCCCTGGTGGAAAAAAAAAAAAAAAAAAAAAAAAAAACAGTTGAAGCTGGTAGTTGTATTTTGGAACATGGTAGCTGGTCCAAGCTGGTCATGAGCTGGTCATGAGCTGGTTATGAGCTGGTCCAAGCTGGCCATGAGCTGGTCATTAGTGGTCCAAATTGGCCATGAGCTGGTCATTAGTGGTCCAAATTGGTCATGAGCTGGTCATTAGTTGGTCCAAGCTGGTCATTAGTGGTTCAAGCTGGCCATGAGCTGGTCCAAGCTGTTCATGAGCTGGTCCAAGCTGGTCATTAGCTGGTCCAAGCTGGTCATTAGCTGTTCATGAGCTGGTCCAAGCTGGTCATTAGCTGGTCATGAGCTGGCCCAAGCTAGTTGAAGCTGGTCATGAGCTAGTCCAATCTGGCCATGAGCTGGTCCAAGCTGGTCCAAGCTGGTCATTAGCTGTTCATGAGCTGGTCCAAGCTGGTCATTAGCTGGTCCAAGCTGGTCCAAGCTGGTCATTAGCTGTTCATGAGCTGGTCCAAGCTGGTCATTAGCTGGTCATGAGCTGGTCCAAGCTGGTCATTAGCTGGTCATGAGCTGGCCCAAGCTAGTCGAAGCTGTTCATGAGCTGGCCATAAGCTGGCCATGAGCTGGCCCAAGCTAGTTGAAGCTGGCCATGAGCTGGTCATGAACTGGTCACGAGCTGGTCATGAGCTGGTCTTGAGCTGGTCGATGCTGGTCATTAGCTGGTCTTGAGCTAGTCCAGGCTGGCCATGAGCTGGCCATAAACTGGTCATGAGCTGGCCCAAGCTAGTTGAAGCTGGTCATGAGCTGGCCATTAGCTGGTCCGAGCTGGTCATGAGCTGGTCAATGCTGGTCATTAGCTGGTCTTGAGCTAGTCCAGGCTGGCCATGAGCTGGTCATTAGCTGGTCGAAGCTGGTCATTAGCTGGTCCAAGCTGGTCATGAGCTGGCCATGAGCTGGTCATTAGCTGGCCATGAGCTGGTCATTAGCTGGCCATAAACTGGCCATAAGCTGTTTTTTTTCCACTTCTGGGTATTATTTGAGCTGTAAAGTTGTTTAAAATGTCATTTTGCGAAATAATATGGTTTATGGCGTTACATCGTCATTGCAACAAAGTTGCAAAATTGCGTTACTTGACACAGATATGGTTAGTAAGTGATTTTATCACACTAAAATCACATTAACATGCATATTATTTACGTCGTGTGGCTATACTTTTGAAACAGTAAGTATTTTAATGTTTACGAGTTGGCCCCATTCACTTTCATTGTAAGTGCCGTACTGTCACCTCGATTTTTGCTTTTTTTTTAAATAAAGGAGGGACGAGTCAAAGTCATTTTTTGTGGTAATCAACATTATGCTACAAATGCTGTCGATTGACCTTAACTTGTATTAAACCTGCAATATTTCTTTAATAACGCTTCATTCCTTGGACGAATTGCTCAATGCTTCACATGCCAGATCTTGTGATAGCTTGTTATTGTCAGTGCAGGTTAGGTGTGGCTTTAAAAACCAACCCCGGCATCACAAAACTGCATCACCAGGCAGAAAATTGTAATGTAATCGTCTTTTCTGATCATTAATGCCCCCATTTAGCTGCTAGATTTTCAGAAGAGATCTCAACGATGTCTCAAACTGTGCTCAGATTTGCCAAGATACCAAAGTCTGCAATCAAAAGTTAAAGATCAAATGAGCTGTGCGGTCCACTTTATTTTCTTACTGTATGTCAACAATTGACTAATTTATGTCAGTTTGTAGTTCTCCTATAGACGTTTGTGTCTGTTGTCGTGTCAGTAGGAGAGACTATAGATAGACTGATGTTTGCAGGTGTCCAGTAACAGACAAAAATAACCTGTGAGTCTGACAATTAATAATCTCTGAGGATCAAGACCATGATCCCAAAATAACCTCTTATTAGCAGATCAGATCATTTTCCTCTGTCTTTCTTAAAGGGATAGTTCACCTAAAAGTGAAAATACTCTCATCATTTACTCGCCCTCATGCCATCCCAGATGTGACTTTCTTTCATCTGCTGAACACAAATTAAGATTTTTAGAAGAATATCTCAGCTCTGTAGGTCCATACAATGCAAGTGAATGGTGATTAACACTTAAAGCTCCAAAAAGCACAGACAATCATAATAAAAGTAATCAATACGACTCCAGTGGTTAAATTAATGTCTTCTAAAGTGATATGATTGCTCTGGGTGAGAAACAGATCAATATTTAAGTCCTTTTCACTATAATTGTTTACTTCCAGTCGCTCTCCGATGTGTGTAAACGCACTGGCATGTTCAAATGAAAGCAAAACCAATTAAGGAGGGAACCGAGTCCCGTTGTAGACAGGCAAGTAAACAATTATAGTGAAAAGGACTTAAATATTGATCTGTTTCTCACCCAAAGCAATCGTATCGCTTTAGAAGACATTAATTTAACCACTGGAGAAGTATTGATTACTTTTATTATGATTGTCTGTGCTTTTTGGAGCTTTAAAGTGCTAATCACCATTCGCTTGCATTGTATGGACCTACAGAGCTGAGATATTCTTCTAAAAATCGTTGTGATCTACAGAAGAAAGAAAGTCACACATATCTGGGATGAGTAAATGATGAGAGAATTTTCATTTTTGGATGAAACATCCCTTTAATGCAGATCTCACCCTTCTTAAAGTATTTTTACTGGTTGCTAGGATGTTCTGGGTGGTTGCTAGGTGGGTGCTTACTGGTCCTATTGGGGAAAAATGCCCCCAAAATGTATAAGTTGGGGGAAAAAATGGCCTTCATAATGAATTCTTCTGTATTGTTTGTATCACCTTCTATATTTTATTCTAGGCTATGTTTAAATATAGTTTTATACAATGACTTGATGTTGATTTAATTTTATAGGCAACAACCTAAATACTCAGATTGACTCAAACTGATTAAAAGTATTTTACATGAAAGTATGACATGCAGTGTGTTTTCATATGGTTAGAAACAACATGCCCTCATAAAAGATTGTTGTTGCTTTTGACGTTATTTTCAGGAAACTTACCCTCCAATTCTCATTACCGCAACTCGTACGGATGTTTTACTTTGACTATTCATATTGTTTTCAATGATGATTCTCATTTCTAACACTCATTTTTTTTTGTTGACAATATTACAGTATAAATTATGATTAAATGAAGCAAAGTCATTTAGTTAATATATTATCAGTTGCATCTCTAGATGATATATACCAAATTCCATACTAATTAGACAAACGACCTATGATGATTTCGAAAATGTAGCTTGGTTTTTAAAAAACAAATCAAAGTGAGAGACAATTTAGTTAGACAATTTAAATCAATATTTTGACATTATATTTTAATGTGAATAAATCAATGGTACACTTCTAGTTTCAATATTATTTGAACTTTAGACCTTTTGTTGGACAAGAAAAACTAGCTCCATACAGTAAGACCAACATTTGTTTCTTGACCATTGAAAATGGGCAAAATTAACCATTTATGCATGGAGCCACATTGAGAGCCTCATATCTCTGGGATTTAATGATGAAGGGCCTTAAAAATTACGATACAAAAAGGAAAGTTTGTTTTGAACCAGTATCTAAAAGCATATTAAAATATCTTTAGTACTTCTGGTGTTAAAAGCACTCCATCTTTGGAAAAACAACACACACACACACACAAAGTGTTTTTGTCCCATTTTTGGACCCGTAGTTTTGCTCCAAAATCATAGGCGAAAATTGTCATTTTGACTCCCCTCTACAAAATAATGGATTACTTCCTAAATATTGATCCATGGCATTTAATATTTTGGCCTTTGTCATCATATGTATTTATTTCACCAGATGACATGGAATGACCCAGAATGCACTGCGATGAACTGCATTGCGTTCTTGTGAATGGCCCCTTTGAAGGTGGCTGCCTATGTAGGCAGTAGACAGCTCAGTAGGTTTTGGAACAGAGCTGATATATGTATTGATATAGACAGCACAAAAATGAAACTAGCATGAAATCTTTTGGCTAAACAGATCAAATGAGGGTGGTCATACTGAAAGAAATACATTTAAAGTCACTCAACAGCAGTCTGATTCAATGTGATTGCAAATACATGTTATACACATGGTCACATTACAATGTTCTAATCCTGTCCTAATGTGCTGCAATCAAGCAATTGGCTAATGAAGGGGAATTCTGTCCATTTTGGAATTCTAAAAATAATTTGTCCATGAGATCTTCCCAAACCCCAGGATCAGAATTGGGTCAAGTTCTTAAAATGTGAGATTTGTACCAGCTGGTTCGGTCACTGGGTTTTGTTTTCTTCCTTAGTTCGGGCTTTCGTTTAATGCCCATGCACACATCTGAATCATCTTCCCTCTTCTGCTCTTCTCACTGATTTCAGGTCTGTGTTGGGCTTATCATTTCACTTATGAAAGCAGAGCTATAGCAGTGATTTGCCACTCACCAAAGCATATGCGCTTTTAGTGGAATACATTAGCATTTCCAGTGCGTTTGGCCCCGATGGATTTGATTCATCTTCACTGTGTGCGGTTTAAAAAACAGCCTCCCTGAATCCATTATCATTGCAGTCAGAATGTGTCCTGCTGCACAGACAGTCATTTAAAGGTCAATTTATGAATTGCTGCATGCAATTTTACCCATTTCAGCCTTGTATTTACTATCGCCTTAATTGCCTTAATTGTATGTATTATTATATTAGACTATATTATAATACATTACATTATATTATAAGCAATAAGCCACAAGAGGCTGGGATTTACAGTGATTTTACCACACTTAATGTATGATGTGTTTTCTCAGGGCAATGCTGTCAGGATCAGAGAGGCTCAGGACCCAAACGCAGAGTGAAAAATAAGGTTTAATTAATACAAAAATAAAACCTCCCACAAGGGGGAAAAACAAACACAAACTACCCCGTTGGGGAAAACGTAAAGTAATTAATCCAGGCTGGGGCAGAGGTTACAGGGAACCGGATCAAACGGACCGAGAGCAGGATTAAACACCACCAACATACAGAAAAGACCGACTGGAAAACAAGACGAACTGGCACTGGACAGCACACACGAGGAGGATAATATAGGGAGATAAATCTAACGGGTTTGGCAGGTGAGGCAAATTAACTAACAATAAGCAAACAAGGAGGCGGGGTAAGACGTAAGACGTAAGAAACTGAACATTTGGAGTGGTCTCTTAATTTTATCCAGAGCTGTAAATTACACACAGACACACCTCAAATATGAAATTTGAAGCCGCTGTTTACACTTTTACGTGTTAAGACCAAAGTATAGTCTTACTTCGGTTTTCCATTCTTGGTGCATGCGTCTGGCATTGAATGTGCTAAAAGCGTATCGCAAAGCAGTCATAGTGCACATGCGTCGAATCCGTCCATAAAGGGCGGAAAGTATAATGTATAAAGGGCATAAATGTAATTTATGTTGTAGAAAAAGCATACGTTTCTTTACGTAATGTTAACCACATGCGTTATTTTATTCGAAAATTGAAAACCAGCATTCGACAAACCCCTTGGAAATGATTGCGAATTAGCCTTCCCGTTTCACCTACAAATTAACATCATGACTGAAAAGCTTTGTAGTGTCTCACGTCCACAAATTACTTTGAATTTCTTTTATACCAATAGTGAATCGTACCGAATTGTACCCCAGACCACCGTTTGATGCAAACTAGTTCGGAAAGCTTTCACACCGACCAGACGAATTGAACGTATACGTCAAACAGAAAAGCTCTAGTGTGAAAGCGACTTTAATGTGGATCAGCTTTTCCTTCTAAACCAAATCCAGCAGTTTGTCTAAGAGACCCCAGATTTAGATTGATTGTTCTGTGTGTCCAATGCTTCCGCTGAATGCCGCCACTTGTTTTGGGATTCCCCCGGCCCACCACGTTAAGCTCTCTGGATGACTATTTACATGCTAATGTATGCTGGATGAGCAAGAGAGAGAAAAAGAGAGCAGCTCTGAGGAGCTGTGAAATTCTCTTTGTTCGGTCAAATTAATCACTCAGCAGAGCTCTTTCAGCCTGCTTTCTTAAGCCCTGACAAGTGAGCATTCCTGAGCGTATGTGTGTATGGCGAGGAGGAAAGCAGCTACCGCTCACTTCCATAATGGTGCTGCTCTTCGTACATTGTTTATCTGTCTCTTATAATGTTAAGAATTTGGCCGGAGCTAGGTATCTTAGAAGGCAGCATAATTACGCTTCCTACCTTTTGGTCTTTGCATAGGGACTGCACCTATGATGCCATAAAATGTTGCCTAGGTTTTGGAACGGAGCAATATATTAATTTCTGAGGTTATCGGTTATTTGCATTTGCTCCAAAGCAAAAAAAAAAGGCCAGGTTTCATGCATAGAGAAGCTAAATGCAGTCTCACTTCCTGCGGTTTGTGACTACATCCTGTCCTCTGAGGCCGGTGAAGGGTGTGTGTTGTTAGACTTGTGCTACTTCGTATTCATTAATACAGAACTGAGCATGTCGCTTGAGCATCCTGGTATCATGGTGTGATGTCATAGGAAATGAGAGACAGGAAGTGTTTAGTGGCAACGGTGGTAATGTGAACTGCAGGCGTTGAGAAATTTTTAGCATGCTGTCATTGTCTTAATAAGGCAAGACGGCCAAACCTTGTTCACGCATGATGTCAGATAATGTCCTTCCTGTTTTTAGGGCTCCTTCATTTAGAAGTTTCACTGAATTGGACAAAGAACTTGTTGTTTAATTTAGAAATAATGTTTAAAATTAAAATAATGCATCTGTTAGTTCACTAGTCTAGTGCAACTGTTGTCTTTATGTATCCTAAATAAACACAATTATTATTTTCACACTTTTTGCAGAATTTGGAAAAAAATTTAAGTTTGATTGGAAATTACGGCCAATAAAAATATTCTGCTCACAAATTATATTTCCCTTAAATTGTCCACCTGGTTAACAAGTACACTAACTTTTGAAAACACTTTATTGGGGTAAAATTGTTTGGTGTGGTGGAAATGACGCCACAACTTTGGGACAGTTTTTATAGAAATAATTTTCACGCATTAAATATTTAAACGGTTTGTTTATTTCACTCATTGTTTAGACGATCACAGTTTTAATCATGTAATAATTGGTATTTTCACTGTTTAATATGAAGGGTCTGGGACAAGGTTAAAACAGTTAAATCTACACATAAAATGCATTTGAAAATGACTAAAAATAAAAGATGAAGGCCAGGTAAGTCAGTTTTAATGTGAACTTAATATAACAAAAAGAAGAGTTAGTTCGTAATAATAATAATCAACCCCTGGGATATGAAAGTCCTTGAAGTTGAAGAAACACCCATACAGTATATGCGGTATACTGCCTACTGTTTGTTTGTTTGTTTTTTAAAACTAGTATGTGAAACAGTATGCAGTGATGTACGAGCATACTACTCTTACTATTTCTGCAGTATGTATATTATGTGGAATATATATGTGATTCCCACAGAATTACCTGCATTTATGTATAATTTGTCTTAAAATCTGGTTTGATGTTCATCTAAGTTACAATTATGAACAAACACAATCTGCCTCGAAAAAACGTAGATATTCATCTGTCCACAGTTAGACAAATTGCCTATAAATGGAGACGATTTAGTACTGTGGGTACTCTCACTAGAAGTGGCCGTCCTGCCAAGATGACTCAAAGGAAACACCGCAGAATGCTCAAAAAACCCCAGAGTGACAGATAAAGACTTGAAGGAATCATTGGAACTGGTTAACATCTCTTATGGGTCTACTCTATGGAAATCATTAAACGGGCATGGTGTCCATGGCAGGACATCATGAAGGAAGCCGCTGCTTTCCAACAAATATATTGCTGCGCACCTGAAGTTTGCCAAAGACCCCCATGACCCTCTACAACGCTACTGGGGAAATGTTTTGTGGACTGATGAAACTAAGGTTGAACTGTTTGGGAAGAACATGCAGCACTACGTATGGCATAAAAAGGGCACCGCATACCAACATGAAAACATCATCCCCACACTGAAGTGGTGGTGGCGTAGTGGACTAAAGCACTGAACTGGTAAGCAGAAGGTTGTTGGTTCAATCCCCACAACCACCACCATTGTGTCCTTGAGCAAAGCACTTAACTCCAGGTTGCTCCAGGTGGTGTTGTCCCTGTAATAAGTGCACTGTAAGTCACTTTGGATAAAAGCATCTGCCAAATGCATAAATGTAAATGCAAAGTACGGTGGAAGGAGCATCATGATTTGGTGCTGCTTTGCTGCTTCGGGGCCTGGATCACTTGCGATCATCGAGGGAAAAATTAATTCCACCTTTTGGAGTGGGTCAGTCAAAGTCATGAACTTAGCCCAATAGAGATGCTGTGGAATGACCTCAAGAGAGCCGTTCACACCAGACATAATAAGAATATGGCTGAGCTGAAGCAGTTCTGTAAGGAAGAATGATCCCAGAATTCCTTCTGAACGTTGTGCAGGTTTAATCCGCAGCTCCCGGAAACACTTGCTTGAGGTTATTCCTGCCAAAGGAGAATCGACCAGTTATTAAATCCAACGGTTCACTTACTTTTTCCACAGCACTGTGAATGTTTAAAGGGATGTGATCAATAAAGACATGAAAGATTATAACTGTTTGTGTGTTGTTAGCTGAAGCACATTGTGTTTGTCTATACTTGTGACTTTGATGAAGATGAGATCACATTATATGACCAATTCATGCAGAAAACCAGCTAATTCCAAAGGGTTCACATACTTTTTCTTGCCACTGTATTTCATTTGTCACACTGGATTTGAAACGTTGCATTTACAGTGCAGTGTGCTTTGATGTGTACTGCACTTTTTGTTTTTTGTTTTTTTTTGCAGATTTAGTTGGTTATATATATAGCATACTGCAAAAGTATTCACAAGTAGTGTACTATTCCTAACATGGCCAAACATTCATATATTCAGTTCCCTGAAATGTCACGTGACAAGCGAGACGGATCGACTGAGTCCAAACATTCCAGACGTGTCTAAAATATGCTGAGTACCAAATATAGTATTTTCTGTCCCACAAAGACCAGGAAAACCATAACATGAAGATAAAAGGGATGGTTTATTTCACCAAAATACACCACCCCCGTCACCATCCTTGATTATTTCAGGTCTTTAAAGTGCTTTGCAATTAAGTTCAGCAATGAAGGTTTTACTCCTCCGGACAAATGTGTGTATCTTGGCACAAACATATTGCTGAAATCAACACAGCCTTTGCTGCACACAAACACTGAAAAGAGAAAGAAAACAAAGCAAAAATTGACCTGTCAATCAAATGACAACATATTCAGGCCTCTCACGATGACATTTGACCACGGCAAGTCTAGCTGGCAGCACAGAGATAAGGTGGTATATCTGTTGGTCTAGGCAAACAATTGGTTTTGCATACACCGAAAACAGGCATGATAGTCAAATCCTGTCCTCATAGACTGACTGGCTTCAGGAATCAATACAACTAGAAAAAGAGTGAGAGAACCAAATCTGGTCAATAACGAATTCTTTGAATTGTTCTGGTTAAATAATGATTGAGATATTTAGTCTTTCTACATCCCTGCATTAGAATTGTAAACTAACATTCCACATTTAACCTTCCCATATAAAAACTATATAAACTATAGGATGCAGTTCTTGTAAACATGAGCGTCTTACAGTGAGGCAGTAATCGCCGGAGTGATGAAACGTCTGCCTGTATCAGATCAGCGAGTGACCTCTTGCATACACGCTTGCTCTTACAACAATAACAAACAGCTCTCGACTCTTGCTGCTCATAATGAATGCGATAACATGCTCATTACAGAGACCTATCCTCACCTGCTGTATGCTAATGAAATCATAAATAGTCATGTCACTTTTAACAATCAGCGCTTGTGTGAATGATTGTTCTACTTCCTATGAATCCAGACCGATTTGACATTTATGGTTATTTTTAATTATGGGCACTGTTGCGCTCTATTGGTCCATAATAATTAATTATTATAAGTTAACTATTATTGTCATCAAACAGTTCTATCATGTGAATGTGTCATAGCCTCTCAGCAGGATAATCAAGAGTGGATATTCACAGCGCATCAGTCCTCTGAGCTGCTGTGTCATCGTATCAGGAAAAATGAGATTAGGATTCCAGAAAAGTCGTGTTTAAGTGCTCCCGGTGTGGGTGGAATTCCACATAGGGAGGGAAGGGAAGTGTTATCTTTAATGATCTATTCATGAGCATGTTTATGTACCTTATATAAACTCGATGAGAGGTCTGTAATCACATATTACAAGTGTGACGCGACTAATGAGGGTATATAATGACAATCTAAAATTATTTTGAAAAAATCACAATAGTTTGTTCACCTTCATCTAAAAGTGTTAATGAAATAAACCCGTGTGAGAGAGTTTCGGGCCTGTTGAGAAAAAAGTAAATTTCCCCATCGGGCCAATGTATTTGTTTTTGCATTGCAACGTTTATTACGTATGTTGATTATGTCGTCCTTGCGTTTCAACAATGTTATGCTGATTATGCCGTTCTTGCGTCCCGACGATCTTACGTATGTGGATCATGTTGTTCTTACATTCTGATGGTTCTAACATTCCAACAATTTTATGTATGTGGATTATGTCGTTCAGGCGGTCCGACGATTTTACTTATGTTGTTCTTGCGTTCCAACGTTCTTACATATTTAGTTTATGCCGCTCTTGTGTCCAGACGATCTTACTTATGTGGATCATGTTGTTCTGACGGTTCTAACATCCCAATGATTTTATGTATGTGGATTGTCGTTCTTGCGTCCAGACGATCTTATGTTTGTTGATCACGTCGTTCTTGCTTTCCCTATCGGGCCAATGTATTCGTTCTTGCGTTCCAATGTTTATTACGTATGTTGATTATGTTGTACTTGAGTTCCAACAGTCTTACATATGTGGATTATGTTGTTCAGGCATTCCGACAATTTTACGTATGTTAATTATGGCGTTGTTGCCATCTGATGATTCTAAGTATGTGGATTATGTCGTTCTTGGGTTCCGATGATTTAACGCGTGTAGATTATGTCATTCAGGTGTTCTGACGAGTTTAAGTATGTGGATTATGTTGTTCTTGAATTTTGACAATCTTATGTTGATTATATCGTTCTTGAATTTCGACAATCTTAGGTTGATTATGTCGTTCTTGAGTTTCGACAATCTTATGTTGATTATGTTGTTCTTGCGTCCTTATGATTTTACGTATGTGGATTATGTCGTTCTTGCGTTCCAACAATTTTACGTTTGTGGATTGTCATTCTTGCGTCCCGATGACCTTGCGTATGTGGATTATGTCGTTCTTGTGTCCCGATGACCTTGCGTATGTGGATTATGTCGTTCTTGTGTCCCGATGACCTTGCATATGTGGATTATGTTGTTCTTGCGTTTCGACAATTTTACTTATGTTGATTATGTCGTTCTTGCATTCCAACGATCTTACGAATATGGATCATGTTGTCCTTATGTTCCGATGATCTTACATATGTGGATTATGACGTTCTTGCATTTAGAAGATTTTACTTATTTTGATTGTCGTTCTTGCGTCCAGACGATCTTATGTATGTGGATCATGTTTTTCTTGTTTTGATGATTCTTACATTCCAATGATCTTATGTATGTTGATCATATCATTCATGCTTTCCCCATCGGGCCAATGTATTCGTTCTTGCATTTAAACATTTATTACTCACACTGGCGGCCAAAAGTTTGGAATAATGTACAGATTTTGCTGTTTCGGAGGGAAATTGGTACTTTAATTCACCAAAGTGGCATTCAGCTGATCACACAGTATAGTCAGGACATTACTGATGTAAAAAACATCACCATCACTATTTGAAAAAGTCATCAAAAGCCATCACTCCAACACCTTATTCTTGAGTAATCATGCTAAATTGCTAATTTGGTACTAGAAAATCACTTGCCATTATATCAAACACTGCTGAAAGATATATGTTTCATTAAATGAAGCTTAACATTGTCTTTGTATTTGTTTTTGAGTCGCCACAGTATGCAATAGACTGGCATGTCTTAAGGTCAATATTAGGTCAAAAATGACAAAAAAGAAACAGCTTTCTCTAGAAACTCATCAGTCAATCATTGTTTTGAGGAATGAAGGCTATACAATGCTTGAAATTGCCAAAAAAACTAAAGATTTCATACAAAGGTGTACACTACAGTCTTCAAAGACAAAGGACAACTGGCTCTAACAAGGACAGAAAGAGATGTGGAAGGTCAGATGTACAACTAAACAAGAGGATAAGTACATCAGAGTCTCTAGTTTGAGAAATAGACACCTCACATGTCCTCAGCTGACAGCTTCATTGAATTCTACCCGCTCAACACCAGTTTCATGTACAACAGTAAAGAGAAGACTCAGGGGTGCAGGCCTTATGGGAAGAATTGCAAAGAAAAAGCCACTTTTGAAACAGAAAAACAAAAAGAAAAGGTTAGAGTGGGCAAAGAAACACAGACATTGGACAACAGATAATTGGAAAAGAGTGTTATGGATCTTAACCCCATTGAGCTTTTGTGGGATCAGCTAGACTGTAAGGTGCGTGAGAAGTGCCCGACAAGACAGACACATCTATGTGCTACAGGAAGTGTGGGGTGAAATGTCACCTGAGTAACTGGACAAACTGACAGCTAGAATAACAAGAATCTGCAAAGCTGTCATTGCTGCACATGGAGGATTTTTTAAAGAAGTTCTGAAATTTTTTTTTCAAATTGTAATAGTAATTTTTCACGTTATTAATGTCCTGACTATACGTGATCAGTTGAATGCCACTTTGGTGAATAAAAGTACCAATTTCTTTCCATAAGAGCAAAATCTGGAAATTATTCCAAACTTTTGGCCGCCAGTGTATGTTGATTGTTTCATTCTTAAGCAAGGTGATTATCGTTAAGTAAAATGATTAATATTACACACCATAAACACTACCTAAAACTAAATTAAAATTAAAACTTAAACATAAAACAAAATAAAGACAATTGAAATTTTCTAAACAATAATAACCCTGTTCTTGAGTTCTGACAATGTTACGTATGTGGATTGCGTCGTTTTTGCATTCTGACAATTTTACGTATGTGGATTGCGTCGTTTTTGCATTCTGATGATTTTACGTATGTGGATTACGTCGTTTTTGCATTCTGACGATTTTACGTATGTGGATTGCGTCGTTTTTGCATTCCGATGATTTTACGTTTGTGGATTGCGTCGTTTTTGCATTCCGATGATTTTATGTATGTCGATTGTGTCGTTCTTGCATTGTGATGATCTTAGGAATGTGGATTATGTTGTTCTTGCATTACGATAATTTTACATATGTGGATAACGTCGTTTTTGCATTCCAACGATTTTACGTGTGTCTCATGTCGTTCTTGCGTTCTGATGATTTTAGGAATTATGGATTATGTTGTTCTTGTAATACAATAATTTTACGTATTTGGGTTATATTGTTCTTACATTCAAAGAATTTTAGGCATGTGGATTAATCATTTATTAATTGTTTTTAATAGTTTTGTGAATTCCGCTAATATAAATCTGCCTTCAAGGTAGCATTGTCTAGCTAGCTGATGTAGATGAGGTTGTGTCGAAATTGCAAGAGTGACTTCCCTTTGTTACAGCAATCAGTTGCAATGGGTTGAAATCATAAATTAGTAATGTTCAGTTCCATATGCAATCATTTTCTAGTAAAAGTATTTATAGCTAAATAGCTGTCAAATATAAGATGTAAATTATTTGTTTGTTTATTTTTTGATGAAACCAGCATTACAGTGTTAATTAAAAAATATAGAAATACATTTTATGACATAAATATGCTGTTGCTGCAAAAAAAAAAATCAAATGTATAATTTTTTTTGATTACAATTTTGCCAGGGCAAGTAAAAATCTGAACTAATGGCTTGACTGACACCCAGCAAAAATTCTTATTGCGAGCCCTGAAATGTAGTGTTAATTATGTAGTAATTAACATTTTGGACATTTAGTCATTGTGAGAAAAATAGTTGCAACTTAATAGATCTAAATCTTCTAGCTTGGAGATTTTATAGAAAATCTTTCACAGAACAGAAAACCGCATAGGCTTAATACTTGACAGTTTGATTCAGTAGAGATGACTGGGGCGACGGAGCATGTCCTCAGTGTGAGCGCCGCTCTGAGTCGAGAGGTACCCAGCCATCCTGGTTTAATAGCTCGAGGCGTTTGGCTTGTAAAAGACACAATGCCAAGGAATTTACGGTGACAATGGAGCAAGATGCACTAGATCATGACAAAAGATGACAGCATAAAAGACACAGTCCATTGGGAAGCAGCAATGGCATTATGTTCACGGAGACACAGCGGGGAGTTTTCACGAGCCTACAGTATGTTATTCAATAATCATCTTCAAAACACCAAACAACAGCAAACATGTGTTGTGAATGTCCTGTAATTGTTTTGACATGTACACCCTCAGATTAATTAGAGACGGACGGCTCATAGTTAATGCACATAGCTCATTGTGTACGCCCACCGTCCACCCAATAGCATGAGCAAGGACATCTAGAATAACAATGCATTTATGTGTCACTCCAGTGATTTATGAATGTAATCTGCACAACTCCTGTGTAAAAGTCTGGTTAATGTTTTATTGCACTAAGCGTGTCGTTTTAATAAGAAAAGGGAACGGTAGTGGTTAACTGGCCCTTAGAGACAAGAAGCAGTAGGGTACACATGCCACCTTGAGATCTATGTCTTTTGTTTTCCTTCAGAGGTGGAGAAAAAGACACAGAATTGGCTGTAGCAGTGGATTTAAAGGCACCCAGGCCCCTCTTATTGGGTCAGATGATCTTTTGTTTATCGTATTTGGAGAACAGTATGATGAATAAGAGCTTGTGTGCTGTAGACTTGAACAAAGCATAGCTACTTCGAGGAAATGCTACTAGTAACATTTCATTTTGTAATTCTGATAAAATCATAGTGTTGTTTACCAGAAAAAATTACTGAGTCTCGTCCCTCCTTTTCAGCACACATCTGGGTTACAGTGAGGCACTTACAATGGAAGTGAATGTGTCCAATCCGTAAACATTAAAATACTCACTGCTTAAAAAGTATAGACACAAGACAATATGTGTGTAAACATGATTTTAGTGTGATACAATTGCTTACTAACTTTTTCTGTGTAAAGTTATAGCAAATTTTACAACTTTGTTGCCATGACATTGTTACACCGTAAACCCTAAAACGAATGTAAAAATTACGATTTAAACAACTTTACAGTTCAAATAATATACAAGTCTTAACAGAGCAAGTAATGCAAGTGCTTTCTAAACGTTTCACATTTCTGCCTTTAAACCCTCAAAAAATTGGCCCCATTGACTTTCATTGTAAGTTTTATTTTTTATATTTGCGGAATATTCCTTTAAGCTTTGTGCGACCTTCGGGACATTTTTGTCTTTCATTTTTTTTATTTATTTATTTTTTATCATTTTGGCTGTGTTAATGGCAATGGGATACATTTTGGGGGGAATTTTGATATTTCAACCTCAGTTCCTATAATGCATCTATAATACACTGTGTACACAAAATAGTTACACTCAGGACCTCCAGGACAAAAATGTCCCAATTGAAACCCATTAAAACCGCAATATTTGATCCCAGTGCCATTAAAGCATAAAATCATGAATTATATGATAATATGCTTTCATTCCGGAGCTCTGGCTTCAAAATTTACATTTGTACATTTTCCACCAGATGGCGCCATTTTGCTCCTGTTTAGCCTATGGAGCAAATACAAGCTTTTTCCCTATTCTCCGTATTTTAGAGCACTGCAGGCCAGTTGAATAAATGATGCAGCTACAATTGTGTGTGTGTGTGTGGGTGTGTGTGTTGTTATGGATGTCAGAGTGTGTTTTGTATGTGTGTATTCAGAAATGTGTGTGTGTGTGTGTGTGTGAAAAACAACAGTGGCATTATGTAAACAAACTGGCATTTTAAAGGGTTAAAATCCTGAAAATGAATGAATATTTGTTAGTTATGATCAGGACTGATGTTGGTTAAAAAAAATTAACTCATTGAAAGTGGAAAATAATATTGATATATAATATAATTATGGCAGTTTTTTGACGCGGACATTTTTGTCCTCTAAGGACCTCTGAGTAACTTTTTTTTTTATTGACGCACAAGGGTTAAATTGTCAAAGTGCCTAAAAAATGTGCCGCTTCTGCATGAGATCCTGAATAGAAACAGCGAGACGCGACACTGTGGTACAAAAACGTCCATCTAGCACATTTATACATTAAAAAAAAACTAATGAGAAATATTTGATGGACTCAAAAACGCATCAACAGCCCATAAATATGTCTAACGCATAAACGTACTTTAATTTGTCATAATTACCACCTTTACTGAACACAGTATGTATATAATATACAGTACAGTATACCATATTCATATGCTTTGGTATTTAAATGGTACTCCAACACTTACAACATTGCCACTGCTAAACAACTATGGCACTACTGTGGTACTTTTTTGTGAGCATCTCTTTGTTTATGTGCCATAAACATTAGCCATGATGACTATCCTAAATACTCCAGTGAGAAATAATTCCTTAGTTGACATCAAATTTAGCCAGGAACAAAGTTGTCTCGAGTGTTTGTATGTTGGGTGTCTAATAAGATTGTTCTTTGAATCCGCAGAACTAACATTGTTGTAGTCGTGGAGTCAGACGCATCCATCACGCGCATACAGATGCTAATGCTTATGGATAATGTCTTAGCATTTCACTTTGTGTCAAAGCTTCAGTCAGCAGAATTAATGCGTTAACACATGCGATTAATTAAAGTTTAACGCGTACATTTTTCTTAATCACGATTAACGCCTTTACTGTTAATACAGCATAAACACTGATGTGAAGGGCGGAACCTTTGTAAAGTGTCCGCCCGGAGTCATTACACTGACGCGCACACCACAGCGCCAGAAGCCTTATACAAAGTGGAACCTACAGGCTAAGCATAAAACAGCATAACGCGGCGGTCCCATAGATATTCTATGGGCGGTACTGTTGTAATACGAGCCGTGGAGGAAGTTATCTCAGTAAATAAAAGAATCTCTGTCAGTGGTTAAATGGAGAAAGGAGCTCTTAGCGCTATTTAATGTACAAAACAAGCCCAGATGGGACTTTAATTACCACAGGAGCAAGTCAAGTCTTAACTATCACCAAATGCAGAATGAGACGTTTTTGTCTAGAAGCGTTTTTCATGGTGATTTCAAAGATGGACGCTCTGACGTGAATCAAGAACGCAGCTTCACGATTGCTGTAACAAAGTGAATAGCCACAGTCTACTGGCAGATTAATACTGTGGAGGATGAGAGTTTAAGAGATTTAATGCACATTGCAATGAATATGCAACCTGTCTGAGGACTAGTTCTTTCAATTAGACTTTGGGAAACGTTTAATGTTACTCGAATTGGTGCTATTTTAGTGGATTTCTTGTGGAAGGCTTTGTTTGGAAAATGTTAATAAAGCATTATAGTGTTACATATTGTTTTACTTTATTTCCTAAGATGGAAATAACTGCATTTTGACAAGAAGATAATTATATAGTGTCAAATTTCAACACTTTCAAAATCTGCGATTTTAGACATTTTAATCGACTGGCAGCAGTAGTTTTCAAACAAAAACATCTGTCAAAATTAGTGGGGAAAAGTCTTTCATTTTTAATTTCGAACAGATTCTCTTCCATGATAGGCTCTGAAACAGTCATGTCATTGTTTTGCAGTAAAACGCCACTTGTAATAGTTGTTGTACGAGATTCATTTGGTGCTTTTTCATGAAAAAGACTATCAGTCATGGCATTGTGTTTGTTCTGGCTCCAGTCTTGTAGAAACACATGACTGTGATATCATCACAGATGGCAAGTGATTTTTCTGTGACTTCCTGGTTTTCCGTCTTTGTTTATTCCAGGCAGATGAAAGTAGATGGAGAGCATTGTGTTGTGTTTGAATACAGACCTGTGCTCGGTTTGGAATAGTACACTACCATTCTACTCTTGCTATTTCTCCAGTATATAGTATTAAAACGGTGCACAGTATGCATGAAATACTTTTGCCAAAATGCACAGTGTACGGCAGACCACACACTGCTTAAATGAAATATTCCACAATGCAATGTGCTCGGAATGACCTTCCATTTCCATTGTGACGAGTGAGCTCTTTCTTGACTGCTAAAAGTTATGACATTTTTACACAAAATTGGATTAAAAATGCAAAACAGCCATTTTTATATCCAAGAAGTCAACTGGATGTAAAACAAACATGCACACCATTTATTTGCAATGGATTATGAAGGCAAAATAACCATTTTAAATTCCAAGATGATATCTGGACACCACTCAATGAATTAGACATGAAAAATATGAGGTCTGCTTTCATCATTTCCGCGTGTACATCGTTGCATAATTTCATGTACTATTTAAAAACAATTCTGTGCAGTATTAAGTAGTAAGATAGTTATAAATCTTGATGAACATGTTAAGAGAGTAAATATGGTCAAGTTTGACTTTAAAAGCAGATGAATGCACAACCACTAGCCTTGGGATTGATGCCTTTTTCATGCTGATGTTTTTTTGTTTTTTCTCCCAATTTGGAATGCCCAATTCCCAAAGCGCTCTAAGTCCTCGTGGTGTAGTGATTCGCCTCAATCTGGGTGGCGGAGGACGAATCCCAGTTTCCTCCATGTCTGAGACCGTCAACCCGCACATCTCATCACGTGCTTGTTGAGTGTGTTGCCATGGAGACATGGCGCGTGTGGAGGCTTCACGCCATCCACTGCGGCATCCACGCTCAACTCGCCACGTGCCCCACCGGGAACGAACCACATTATAGCGACCACGAGGAGGTTACCCCATGTGACTCTACCCTCCCTAGCAACCGGGCCAATTTGGTTGCTTAGGAGACCTGGCTGGAGTCACTCAGCACGCCCTGGGATTCAAACTAGCGAACTAGTGAACTCCAGGGGTGGTAGCCAGCATCTTCTAATAAACTGATGTTTAAAACGGCATTAAAATAATTCAGGAACACAATCTATTTGACATAAAGAATACAGCAGTTGATCAGCCCAAAATGAGTATTTAATGTAAATTCTATGAATCAAAATTAATCACAATTACAGTATAATGGGAAATAATCGAGATGTTATGATTTTTGTCGTAGTCCTGCAGCCCTAGTCGATACCCACATTTCTGTTTTGCGGGGGTTTTCCTGCTTTACATTTTTTTTGGTGACCGCCCAAGCCAAATTTCGGGCCACCGAAACAAATTTAATGATATCCATTTTGCATTTTATGCTTTATGTGCCTGTGCTCGTTATATAAAATAGCTGTTTTTGTGTGTGCGTCTGTGAGTGAACATTAGAGAGTGTGATCGATAGTGTGTGCTGGTGTAGAGTCTCTCGGGGGATTTTGTAATTCAACCCCAGAATGACCTCCTGCTCGCCGTCAGATGTCTTTCTCCGCCCATTTCACATTGCAGTCATGATTTGATGATTTTACATTGAGTGTGGGCGTATGTACTCTCACTCTCTCACATGTGATAGTCATATATTACAGTGTGGTGGTCTTACATGACCACACATTGTGTGTTCCTATGTTGTTGCATTTAGATAGGCGATACATTGTGTGTAATGTAAATTGTAAATTGTGGGTGGGGCGGCCCATCTCCCTGTGGTCGTAGCTAATGTCTTCATAACTAGTGATTGATCAGCTTTACAGTATATTGGCCAGGCTGATTAATTATTAATGAATCTGTACATGAATGGATACAATTTCTAATCACTTTGCCGTGTCAATAGAAAATGCACACTGTTCTGTTTTCCTAATTGTTGTGAATTTTAAGTAAATATTAGGGGTGTAACGCCAACCCTGAATCAAGAAAATTAAAGATTAAAAGTTTGTATTATTATTATTATTATTATTATTACTTTATAGACATATGCAAAACAGTTTGTTTCCTTAAAAATGTAGCTAAAAGTACTGTTCATAAAAAAGCTAAATGATCCATCAGAGATGAACTGGGACTAAAAACAGCCCAGAACAGGGCAATGGTGACACCAAATGGAAATATTAGCTAATAATTCTGCTTACTGAAAATACGGAATTAAGTTTGATACATATGCTGCATGAACACCTGTCACAAACATTTAAAATATTTAAAATCTGAAATAGTATTGTCTCTGATTACATCTAAATATTCTTTTTATATGTGTATATATACACAGTATATATTTTAAACCAAATAGTTTTCCTAAAAATTGATGTCCACATATGTTTTAAATAACACTAAGCTATAGAAAGTCTGATATATATATATATATATAATAGTTTATTATGTTTCATATTGTTGTTTGAAGCATTTGTTCATTATTTGAACTGGATTATGGAGGTAAAATAACCGTTTTAATTTCCAAGATGATAACTGCATCATAATGTTTACCATGACTGTGATACACCGTTATTTCAACATCAACAGTCAGACTCATACATCCTTGCTCTGTTTGTGTTTGTTTACGAACAGATGTCAAGGGGCTTTTATGTTTGTCGAGCTTCTTCTGGCCATGAGACGTTATTAGAATATAGTTTAGTGGAGCGGTGAACTGGTCGCTGTGATTAATGTGTCGTGGTGTGAGGCGGAACACAGCAGCAGGATCTCTGCCATAAAGATGCAGCTGTATCCCATCACACACACACACACACACGTATTATCTTGCCATTCATCGGTTCAGACAGAGTAGAAATGTGAGATCAGGCGGACTGTTGGATGAATCTATTTCTAGCACACATAGCCAGACCTGTTTTACTCGCTTGTTTTTGAATGCTATGGGTTTTAATGTGTTTTTAAACCCTGAGGTAATGAGGCCACGTCTGTGTGTCTGTGTGTCTGTGTCTGTGTGTCTGTGTCTGTGTGTCTGTGTCTGTGTCTGTGTGTGTGTCTGTGTCTGTGTGTGTGTCTGTGTCTGTGTGTGTGTCTGTCTGTGTGTGTGTCTGTCTGTGTGTGTGTCTGTCTGTGTGTGTGTCTGTCTGTGTGTCTGTGTCTGTGTGTGTCTGTGTCTGTGTGTGTCTGTGTGTCTGTGTGTCTGTGTGTCTGTCTGTGTGTGTCTGTGTGTCTGTCTGTGTCTGTCTGTGTCTGTGTCTGTCTGTGTGTGTCTGTCTGTGTCTGTCTGTGTGTGTCTGTGTGTGTCTGTGTGTCTGTGTCTGTGTGTGTCTGTGTGTCTGTCTGTGTGTCTGTGTCTGTGTGTGTCTGATTGTGTGTGTCTGTGTGTGTCTGATTGTGTGTGTCTGTGTGTGTGTGATTGTGTGTGTGTGTGTGTGTGTGACTGTGTGTGACTGTGTCTGTGTGTTTGTGACTGTGTGTGTGTGTGACTGTGACTGTGTGTGTGTGTGACTGTGTGTGTATGTGTGTGAGTGTGTGTGTGACTGTGTGTGATTGAGTGTGTGTGTGTGTGTGTGTGTGTGATTGTGTGTGTGACTGTGTGTGACTGTCTGTGTGTGTTTGTGACTGTGTGACTGACTGTGTGTGTGTGTGTGTGTATGTGTGTGTGTGTGACTGTGTGTGTTTGTGACTCTGTGTGTGTGAGACTGTGTGAGACTGTGTGAGACTGTGTGAGACTGTGTGTGACTGTGTGAGACTGTGTATGTGTGTATGTGTGTATGTTGAGGAGGAATGGTAATCCCAGTACTGGTAAATGTGTTTTAACCCTCTTTGGTCAATTACAGTTTGTGTTTTCAGGATGTTGTTAGGGACGTTTACCAAGTCAAGCATCACCGATCAAACCCCTAAACCTAAGTATTAAACAGTTGTCCCCTGGTGGACGACAAAAAAAAAAAAAAAAAAACATAGACCCGCATTGAAGGAGGGACCCAAGCCATATCTAGAGAGCAGAATATCATAGACACTTGGGGATGAACTCTTTTGACTTGGCTAGAAGGCACGTTTGTTGTCGACAAACATCTGATTACAACGTCAAGATAGCGATTTAGATCCAGTAATCCAATGTTGGGAAAATGGCCTGTTTTAAGACCATGTGAAATGAGATTTGAAACCCATTTAGGCTAAAAGATTTTTTAATTTCATGTTTACTTTAAACCTGAAATAATCTGTATTAAGAGGTTTTCATGCAAAACAAATGCTCTCTTGGACGTAATTTTGCTGTATAGATGAAAAGAATCCCAACAGATCCATTTTATCTTTTCACCTTTTGGATTCTCACCTCTTAATTGCTGTAAAGCATACTTTTCTCTCTCTGTGTATCCTCAGACGACTGCTTTGGGTTCCATCATTAGCTTTGTTTTGTAATGTAGCTGTTTTCATGCGTTACCTTTTGACATGTCGCAATTTAATATCTTCTTTCTCATCTCTGCTTCTCTCTCGCTCTCTCTATCAGTGACGAGGCATCATTAGTGTGATGGAAGTGTAATTATCTCCTCTCTGCTGCTCTCTAACATGCCCAATTAAACTCTGTGCAGGGAAAAGAGCATTTAGGAACTCAACTGTGCAACTGAATCTCAGCAATGCAATATTTCCAGAATAAATTTGCGGCAAACCAACCTGCCCAATTTGGGGAATTTAAAAACTGTGATTTCCATGCCTGGAAAAGTCATGGAAATATTTTTTTTTTTCTAATAGCTCACTGGCTCTTTGGTAGTGCTATATCAGGGTTTCTGCAGGTCGGAAAAAAGTCTTAAAATTGGCCTTTCGCAAATTAAGGCCTTAAAAAGGTCATGGTGCAAAGTTTTGCATGAGGGATTGGTTTCTCGTTGCGTTTAAGTCGTTTTAAAGTGAAGAGTATTTTCTGAGCATGAATAGCCCCATACCACTGATCCGCACAGAATTAATAATACCAAGTTTTTATTTTTGATTTTGTTGAAAAGTTACATTAACACAAATTTAACAAGGTCGATAGAAAACAGGAAGTGAGGCAATATCTTGTCAATGGGTTTTCGTATTGAAACAAAACTTGGTATACTTCATCAGGACCGTGGTCTGATTGTACATGCAAAGTTTGGTGACAGTACCACCTATGGGTCAAGAAATGTGAAAATGGATATTTTTGCCCATAACCTTTGAAACGAATGTCCTAAAATCATGCGTTTGGTGTCTATGGATTCCTTGGGTCATGAGGATTTCAACGATACCCATATCAGCCATATATAATTTTTCCAATATCAGCCATACTGCCTCTCTGGACTCTTAAAAAGTCTTAAATTTAGCTTCATAAAACCACCAGAAACACTGCATGTGTGTGTGTGTGTGTGTGTGTGTATATATATACTGTTTTGATGATTCTTACATTCCAATGATCTTATGTATGTTGATCATGTCATTCATGCTTTCCCCATCGGGCCAATGTATTCGTTCTTGCGTTCAAAAATGTATTACTCACACTGGCGGCCAAATGTTTGGAATAATGTACAGATTTTGCTGTTTTGGAGGGAAATTGGTACTTAAATTCACCAAAGTGACATTCAGCTGATCACACAGTATAGTCAGGACATTACTGATGTAAAAAACAGCACCATCACTATGGTAAAAATGGTAAAAAGTCATTTTTGATCAAATCTAGACAGGCCCCATTTCTAGCAGCCATCACTCCAACACCTTATCCTTAAGTAATCATGCTAAATTGCTAATTTGGTACTAGAAAATCACTTGCCATTATATCAAACACAGTTGAAAGATATTTGGTTCATTAAATGAAGCTTAACATTGTCTTTGTTTGTTTTTGAGTTGCCACAGTTTGCAATAGACTGGCATGTCTTAGGGGGCTTTCACACTGGGCACGTTTGCTGCGGTCCGATTCCGAGTGCGATTTGTTCCCGGTGCCCCCGCAGCTTTGGTCTGGTTTCACACTCACTTGATTCTATCGAACCCCGGTCCATTTGCGTTCATCTTACGTCATCACAAACACGCATGGAGAACACAACGCAACTCATCATACTTTGTTATTTTGGTGCCATTATGCACAGCAGAGTGAACGACAGCTGCGTATATGTGCGCTTCATGGCGTAACTCATCAGATGTCCAGAGGAAGGCGGCTTGCTGCTGCTCGCAAACGGCGTTTTTTGAGGAGACAGCTGATTGCAAGGAATTCATTTGCATCTTTGTTTACACTGCACGCTTACTCACGCTCGTGTCCAAGGTGAAGTTATCGCCACTGTCATCTCCTATTATACCCTATATTTATAACCTATAATAGTATTTATATATAGTATTTATAAGGTGTATAGATAGATAGTTGTCGTCATCGGCTAAAACGCATGCGCAGGTTACTTTACTTCCTGAACGAGTGCGCACCCGAGTCCGAGTTGCTTTCACATTCACGTGAATCGCGCTACAGTTCCATTGCAACCGAACTCAGACCACCTCCTACAGGTAGTCTCTGGTTTGGTACCATGGTGCGCTCCCCGGTCCGCACGACAGCTTTCACATTACCAATTTTTCATGCGAACCGTGCTCTATTTCGAACTAAACTGCCAGTGTGAAAGCACCCTTAAAGTCAATATTAGGTCAAAAATGGCAAAAAAATGGAAAGTTAATCTGTTTTGGTGTTCATTTAAAAATACACCTTTATCTGTACCTGAATGCTTTAATGTTTTCAAATGTACATGTCCTCCCAATATTCAAAATAGTGGTTGATCAATATTGTTTTACATTGATCAATTCTTAAACTTGACCTTTTCTTTACATTTGCCCCGCCCCATCATGAATATTGGTTACATTACTTGTGTACAATAACATTTTTACTGTAATATTTAATATTTAATGTATTGATCAGGCCAAGACCAGTCTTGTTACTGTCACGGATGTTTAGAACAGAAACTTGCATAGTTGTAAGTTGCTTTGGATCCAAGTGAAGGCAATTAGACGATAGTTGATCTGTACACAACCTTCATTCAAACACAAGCACTAGCTCGAATATTGGAAAAGTAACAGCAAGATTTCAGTTCATACGACTGCTCGTTATGTGCTATAGTGCTGTTTATAACATTAGCATGGTTCATTCTTACCAGATAGCTGTTTAAAGTGTGCAAGTGTGTAGTTTTGTTTTTTATGAAACATTGATCTATGCTTCTATTGAAACTTTCACACTCAAGTATCGTTTTCAAGGTGATGTGATACTGTACAAAACGATCGCACAATAAAGAAACCAGTAAAAGCTTAGGTTTAGGAGAATGGTTGTTGTGCTGCATTCAGTTCAAGCTTTGAAAAAATGATGTGTCGTCACAGAAGTGTGAGTTCAGCGTCAAACTCTGCCGACTGTGGATAATTTATGACTGGAGAGCAACCACAGTCCCACACATGAGCTTTTTATCCTGCTTCACAGTTCATAACCAAGACCAATTGGTTGTGTGCATCATCACTTCCTGTTGAGTGTCACTCGAGAACCCTCTCAATGAAGTTCACCTGTCAAAACGAGTCAATATGATATACTGGTCCCTGGAAATGGCTTGGGTCCCTCCTTCAAAGTAAGTCTGTGGGATTTGTGGCCTGTTTAAACATCCGCCAGGCAGAAGTCGTACATCAGATCATGTAGAGAAGTAAAATCACACCTCTCCTCGACAAGCTGAATGATTTGAGGTGTCGTTCATGTCTGTATCACAAATGGAGTAGGTATTAAAGCCAGCCTGACCTCATGACATTTTTTTGCAAAATTATATTATGTAGTTCCTTAACCGCTTCAACTATCCGGTGGGTCCAATAGGGGGCGCTATATCACGATAAAAGTTAACGCTTAAAATGTTCAAGTTTTTGTATACATAAGTCAGTCATATGGGGTATCGTTTGAAAGCTTAGAATCTGCACCTTTTATAGATAACCAACACTTCTGCATTTATGTTACATAAAATAGCAAAATAAGGCCTGAAAACAATCACGTCACAAATCAGCGCCACCTAGAGGTCATATGATAGAAATATGAATATAAATGTCTTTCATGCTTTTATTTCAAATGAAAGCTCTCATTCTCAGGAATGCGACTGTACAGTTTATTTGTTTCCCTAATACACCAGTTTACACCAATACACGTATCGCGGCAGTTTTGAGGTGAAATGTCCACTGTGTGGCGCTAAAAGCGAGTTAAATATTCTCCCAAACAGATAAGGTTCGTAAGGTTAATGCTCTATCGAGTTTTAAATCAACAAAACCAACCTCCCTACCCTAAACCTTAAACCTAACCGATAGTGTCAGAAAAAGCAAATGAAAGTAATTATGTAACAGCATAACTTCTATAGCTAAATATGAGAGCCTGGTGACTTCAGAGGCAGAGCAAATTATGACATTTTGAGAAAAGATAGCAAAGACAAATATTTCTTTCTTTGAAATAATATGCACTGATGATTCATGTACAATTAGACTGTGAATGTGTATTAAGAAAGTAAATAGTATTAATAGTATTAATTTTGGAGTCTGTTGTGAGCTTTACTAAGTTGTGACGTAGGTTTATTTAGTCACTGTGGATTTCTACAAATGGGTCAACTGGATACATTTCTCAGGTCTTGCCATTGGGAGCTAATGGGAGATTAGTCTGCTAGCTTATTGTGCTCAAGTCTCAAACAGGCCCTTCAAGAAGAGGTCATGTGGGTCAGGGATTCCACTGAGGTTTATCTAGCTTATTAGATCAATCAGTTAATTGCCGTAAGTCACACTAGCTTCTGTTTTAGCTTGACTTTGAGTTTCCATAATGCGAGACTCTTTGCCTGATTCGTCACAGCTATCATGCAATTCTAATAGCTTTTACTAGCAAACTCTTGGCCCAGCATACCAAGACGTGGCTTACATCCCATTGCCAATCCTATGCTAAAACTTCAATGTGTTAAACTGTACGTTTTTTAGGTACATTTTCATTTGAATCAGCTTTTACCTGACGTTGACTAAATTACGTCTTAATTAGAAATGGAATGGATTTACTAGTGGCATATATATTCTCAAGAAATAAATAAGTCAAATTTACAGCTCAACAAAGTAAAAACTTGCCATATAGAGCCAACTAAACTATATACCTGAAACTATGACTAAAAAACGTAAATACAAAACTATATATAAACTATATAATTTATATAATAAATAAATAAATATAATATAATAAATATTATCTCCGAAGCTCAGGGATGCATATAAGCAACCATGGGCCCACCAAACATGTTTATCAGCTGTTATTGGTGCTAAAAATGATATAATATTAAATAAATATATAGCTATATATTTGTTTGTATTTTCATAATTATTATTATTTATTTTTTTTCTTCATATTTTTATGAGGACAATAAAGTTTCTAAACAAAAAACAAATACCTTTTTATTGTTTTGAAACTACATCTTCCATCACGTCTAAGCTCATTTTTAAATTATATTTGGGAAAGTTTGCCATCTGCAGGGGTTTAGGAGTAATGCAAGCATAATTAGAGCTCTTTTAAATGGGTGTGGATGTGTTTCACATATGTGCTCCCCTTCCTTCCTGTACACAGCCTAAAAAAATGTCTTACTCAGTATTTTTGTCTTGTTATCCAGTAAAAATATCCTTGAAACAGCATTTGTTTTCTTGAAGAGCCAAATGAAGTAGGTTTTAGCTTAAAACAAGGGGAACACGTTTATTTTTCTTACCCCTCTGGCAAATATTTTTGTCTTGTTTTAAGCTCAAACCTCACAAAATTTAGTTTGGTTTCTCAGAAAACTGACATCTTATGTAATTTTGCTTCTCAAGTAAATTATTGGTTCTGATTCTAACCGTGTCTTCTTTTCAGGATGTTTTGTGTATATATTGTTTTTGGAATTATTGCTTGTCCAGTGTTGTACAGTTTGGAGTGGTCACGTTTGCCTTTGGTGGGTTTTGTTAAACTATCACCTTCATGTCTAACTTTCTCTCTCATTTTCTTCGTAGGTATTGGAAAAAACGTAATATGCGACCGCGCCGCGACACCGCTGGATGCCTTCCGCATGATGTCAGCAGCCCAGTACTACCCTAAACTGCTAAGCATAATGGGTAACGTGTTGCGCTTCCTTCCAGCATTTGCTCGTATGAAGGAGCTCCTGGAAGAAGGTTATGTCGGGGAACTCTTGGTCTGCGAGGCGCAAGTGCACGCCGGCAGCCTGCTTGGGAAGAAGTACAACTGGAGCTGCGATGACCTCATGGGCGGCGGTGGACTCCACTCTGTGGGCAGCTACATCATCGACCTGCTCACATTTCTAACTGGCCGGCGAGCAGTGAAGGTCCACGGCTTCCTCAAGACCTTCGTCAAGCAGACAGACCACATCCAAGGTATTCGCCAAATCACCAGTGATGACTTCTGCACCTTTCAGATGGTGCTAGAGGGTGGTGCTTGCTGCACGGTGACGCTCAACTTCAACGTTCCAGGTGAGTTCCGTCAAGAGGTGGTGGTCGTGGGCACGGCCGGTAGGTTGACGGTGTGTGGGACGGACTTGTACGGACAGAAGAACGAAGGCGAAGGTGGACAAGAGCTCTTGCTGAAAGACAACACACCTGTGTGGAACGCATCCTTACCTGACAAGGCGTTCCGAGACATCCCGTCGCCTTACCTTACTGGCACCCTCTGTATGGTTCAGGCAGTACGGCAGGCCTTCCAAGACCAAGACGACCGTCGGACCTGGGACGGTCGGCCGCTCACTATGGCTGCTACCTTTGAGGACTGTCTATATGCACTTTGTGTCGTGGACACGATCAAGAAGTCCAATCAATGTGGAGAGTGGCAGAACATTGTCGTGATGACGGAAGAACCGGAGGTCAGCCCAGCTTACCTGATCAGCGAGGCCATGCGTCGCAGCAGAATGTCGCTGTACTGCTAATGCAACGCGTAAGATTCTGGAAAAGTGGAAACGCAAGCAAGGTTGATTGCAGCTAAGCGTTCTTACCGTAAGCAAACAGCAATAGTTGCTCTCAAACGGATTATAATTATGAACACCATCGCTTGCATAGTCTCGTTGGATTTACATGTTTGAGAGACTGGATACTGTACATTGTGTTTTCCTGGGAATACCACACCTTGAAGACATGCAACCAGTGGAGACTTGCCTTGTCCTTGTTGCAGAGAGTTACATTTCACCTGATGGGCTTGACTGCATCTATCCTATGTTTTTGTAGCACATGTTGGTGTGTCGACCATTGGTTAAAACATAAATTGTTTGGCTGCTAGTCCTTTTAGAGACCTACTACTGGTCAAGTCA